>NC_142931.1:47461630-47491630 GCF_046866305.1 Octopus bimaculoides | reverse complement strand
ACAAAAATAATTGCTTTTATGAATTTAATAAAGAATCAGCAAATTGAATTACGCGTATGCATAATATATATGTGTGTGTGTGTGTGTACACATATATGTATATATATATATATATATAACCAACCATATATATATATATATGTGTGTGAATATACATATAATATATATACATGTATGTATATATATATTATATATATACATACATATACATATGCACGTTTATAACTATACATCTCTAGGGGTGTATGTATGTATGTATGTATGTATATATATATATATGTACACGCGTGCATGTGTATATGTCTGTGTTATATGAATGTATGTATATAAACGAATACACACAAACATTTTTGTTTATATATATTTATAAATATGTATATATATAATATGTAAGTAGGAACTTTTCCTAAATCTGTGCGTATTTTTATATACCTACATTTATGTGTACGTGTGTGTGTGAGTGAATGTGTGTGTGTGAATGTGTATGTGTGTGCGTGTATGTGTGTGTGTGTGTGGTCGCATGCGTGTGTGTCTGTGTATATAGGTGTTTCTTCTTTTTCTTTTTTTTGCATCTGAAATATTACTTGGTATCGTGTTGACACTCCATACTTCAATTTTTCATAACTGCCTAAAGAAAAGTCTTGTAGTCGGCCAGCTATAGAATTGTTTTCAGGAAAATTGCCAGCAATCATTCTGGTTTTTATTGTGTAATTCTCATTTTTTTTTGTTGTTGTTGATAATCTTAATGTCTGTATATTCCTCTTCTCCACACACATAGCCATACGCGCATATATACCTGCATACGTTTACACAGAGTTCAATATCAGGTTCCAGCATTTCCCCAACACATATAAATTCTTTTATGAACACAGTATGTTCATAAAAGAGGTACACATCGGCCTTGTTGAGCCTTACAAATGACATATGTTCATAGCCCGTCAGAAGTCTAGACGAAACTTGTCATCTCCGGTGTATAAGAAACTGTGAATAGTATATTCATTGGTTTTGTGGATTCCCTTTCGGCTGGATAAAAATTCGTAATGCGCAAGAGAATCAGCATTAAATTGAAATAACCAACTATGCATCGTATTTAATATAAATAATTCGTTGAAAGACAAGTTACCGCAGTATTTGTCTAACTAATAACTACTGAGGCAATTTTATTGTTCCTTCAATATATATTGCTTTTTGACACAACACGTCCATAACCGATGTCATCTCCGGGCGACTACTACTTGACGATGAATCTATATTAGGTACTGTCTACAGATGTCAATATTAATTTAATACTGAATTTGTTGCATGTAACGAGTTTATTCCTGCGTGCAGCTATTCTCAATACCAGACTATGTGGTATACATTTATTACTATATACTGGAGGCGACAAATTTGTTTTAGGCTGGGCGGGAATGCATGCCACTGATGAGACCCTACCAGGCCAAAATGCATCTGGCGTTCTCGATGTCTGCTGTTGAGATGTTTTTCGTCTCCCTCTGATATACATTTTGTTAGAAACACAGCATGTCCATGAGAAATATCAGGACGAATACCACAATAACCTGCCTTTGAACGATGTCATTTACATTAATTATGAAACATAGAAGTTTGCGCTTTGAAGCTATACCAGACAATGCCCTGATATAATACCAAGGGAGCTCCTGGTGCGATACCAGGGAATGTTTTGATGCAATACTAGGCAATTCGCTGATGCAATACCAAGACATTCTCAGAGGCAACTACAAGTAATGCTCTGATGCAATACCAGGCAGTCGCTTTCATGGCTTCTGCTCTTAACTGATTGGATGTGTTAACATGTACATGATTTGTCTTGAAGCAAAAGATGGGCTATATCAAATATTCGGCTCGATACCAAAGATTTGCTTGTTAGTTACATGAGCTTAACCAGTTGAACATGTCCCGTATAACTGACGAAATGTGCGTCTCGGACACGAAGAGGAGTAGCGAAGAAGCATCATAGCCATGTGTTGAGGGAGATTTGCGGGGTTTGAATAATCCACCTTTGAAAACATTGGCGTTTCCTTCATCATCCTTAAAAATCTTTGTTCTAAAACCAATTAAGCAGGATGGGCCACACGACCTGAATATACTCATAACTGGGACTCACGTGTACGGTCATGTGCTGTGTAATTTGATATGAGATCACCATGGTTGTGATGTATGTGCCTGGTGTACCCTAATCATACGTGATGGGTGTATTGGGCTTCGCATACTGCTAAGTAGCGTGAACATGAACCTAGTGATGTGCTAGAAAGTATAGAAATATAAGATGTGGGTTTTTAACCTTCAAACTGACAGAATATTAGAAGCTAGAGGGCCTGATTTAGAAGTAGTAGAGAAAGTGAAGAGTAAGTGCTAGGTAACTGATTTTACAGACCCAAATGAGGAGAAAGTCAATGTGAGAAGTATAGAGAAAATAGCAATTTACCAGGACCTAGACATTGAGTTACAGATGTTATGGAAAGTACGGGTAAAATGTATCCCTGTAGTTATAGGTGCATTAGGAACTATCCCTAAACATTTAACTAGTTGGATAGAGGAGATAGGCATCATACCTAGTTCAGCGTAGCTCCGGAAAAGAGTATTATCAGGGAGAGCTAGAATACTTAGGAACGTTCTTAGCATCAACATTTATTTGGTATAGCCCAGTGTCAGAATTTTTTTTCCTAGTATTCTAATCTGCTGTGCGTAAATGTAATAATAATAATGATGACTTCAAATTTTGGCACAAGACCAGCAATTTCGGGTGAATGATTAAGGGCGATTACGTCAACCCCAGTGATCAACTGATACTTATTTAATCGACTCCGAAAAGATGAAAGGCATTGTCGTTCTCGATTGAATTTGAAATCAGAACGTAAAAAAGGACGAAATGCCACTAAACATTTTACCTGGTGCAGTAACTATTCCGCCAGCTCGCCACTTCCGCTAAACATTTTCATCCGTCTTTACTTTCTGAATGAAAGTTATGGTATCATTACATTTGTTTCAATTAGTGATTTTATCGTGGCATAAATATCATACACATAGTTACACAGTGATGTACAGTGTGCACTATCAATATAGTTATGCAATACAGTATGTATAAACTTTCAGCTTTTCAGATAATACCATCTAGTGTATACTATGATATGTCACATTCGACGAGTAGAATGTGATATACCATTATGTGGAATTCAATATAAAACAATTTCTTAATGTAAAAAAAAAATGAAACCATACCATTAAATCTATTCGCCTGTTTTATTATTGATATATTATGCGAAAGTACAATTTAACTTTGGATTCTCCTGGATTCGCGGAATATCTGGAATCTTACTCTCACTCTCAATAATCTTAATCTCGCTGCTGGAATGGATTGTTTAATCCGTTGATCTTTGTCATTCTACCAAACCAGCATACGCAGCAATGTGCATTACTTTTGATTTTACTTGGTCTATTCAATAGACCTTTGTCGAATTTACATACGCGCGCGCCCGTGTGTGTGTGTGTAAAAGAAGAGGGTGATCACAATCAGAACGTCTGTCTTCATAGTAGTTACGAATCAAGTTTGACCTGATTGTAAACAAGTCTTTCCTGAAAATGCACAGTGTTGAGCTAGCATCAGTAAACACATTATCTTAAACTTATTGATGTTGAAAGTATAACAGCAGCATTAATTATATTTTGAATGCTTTAATAATTAAATTTATCTTAAGAATAATTTTTTGTCAATCACTCGATAACAAGAAAAAACAAAGTCCCTCTATTATCTCAAGTAGGAAAACAAATTAGAAAAATATTTTATTAATGGAAATTAATTAAAGAAATGAAGCTAATTTATTCCTAATCATATTTGTACTCGCAGAATTTTGAAGAGAAAACAGAATTTAAATAACTAAGGAGAGTAATATTAATTAAAAATGAGTAATAATAAATAAAATATATATTCAAATAACCAATTCTAAGTTCATTCTACAAAATGAATTTTTCTCTAATCAGTATATTAATTTCGGTTGACCGTATGTGGCGAAAATTTTTATTGAACCAGATTACAAATTATATACATATACATATACATATATATTATACATGCATACGTACATACGTGTATACGCGCACGCACATGCACAGACACGCACACACGCACGCATATATGCATAATACTTTTTATGTAGTTTGGTACAAATATATAATATATAACTCCAGAATTCGCCATATAAGATATGTGTAAATATATACACACATGCACACACGTGCACGCACATACAAACATACATATATGGGAGACCCCCTTCGGTCATGACTGACCATGGGATTGCACCTAGAAAGTTACTCTCCGAGGCACAAATCCGAGCAAGGTTTTTTATAGAAGACCAGCAGTCGCCCATGCATACCAGCCTCCTCTCTCTACGCCACCGATGTTATCCAAGAGATAGTCAAAGGCCGATACAGCTTAGCCCCAGTGACGTCGCAACTCATTTCTACAGCTGAGTGAACTGGAGCAACGAGTAATAAAGTGTCTTGCTCAAGAACACAACACGCAGCCCGGTTCGGGATTCGAACTCAGAATCTCACGGTCGTAAGTTCTACGCTCTAACCACTGAGCCATGCGCCTTCACATATATACATATATGCACCCACATATGTACATTTTTACATATTTACTACACCACACTTAAAAAAATGAAGTAGTCGGATCTTTTACATGAAAATAAGTCTCAATGCATTTGCAATACCTGAACTGATACCAATATTCAGGATACTTGAATTGTCTGTAAATATTGAAGCTTGGAGGATTCTGATATCAAATAGAAATTTCTGCAGAAAGCAATATCGACAGACTGTAACTAAGAGTAGACGAAGGGATTAGATGCTTAGGATCAGTACACAAAGCATAAGAATATTGTAGCAGCAAATATGAATACATAAACCTAGCACTGAGAAATAAGAGAACAGCATCAAGCGTGTCGGCAGCGAACTCCCTTGGAAGCACTCTCTTTCTAATACCAATAATCTCGCATACAATCCAAAAATATTTGTATAGATGAACTTAAATAAATAAATAAATAAATGAATAGAATATTATGCATGAGTATGTTTCCAGAAGATTTGAAGATGACAATAATATCGACGTGCAGCCTTTCTTGAACTCGTGATCCATATATCATGAACGGTTTATCACATCACACTTCGAATGCTATGCGTTTCAACATCAAAATCAATAGATCGTTATAAAATACGTGGTAAGAGACACAGGAATGTATGGGGCCGCAAGATGCAACCGAGAATGTCGTTCCACATATCTGTGGAATATATCAGCATCTACACAAAAATATCATGTTACAACCTTTCTACGCGAAATGACATTGTCACTAAATTAATATGCAACGCAATCCGTAAAAGAAAAGCTGTCCTGGGATAAATACAGGGTCTCACCAATGTTACTAACACGCGCATGCGCAAAACATACAATATGCTGAGTAAAACAACAGTTGCTTAACACAAGTAAGTCCAACTAAATATGTTCGCTGCTACATTCA
Organism: Octopus bimaculoides; assembly: GCF_046866305.1. Taxonomy (NCBI): domain Eukaryota; kingdom Metazoa; phylum Mollusca; class Cephalopoda; order Octopoda; family Octopodidae; genus Octopus; species Octopus bimaculoides. The sequence continues at coordinate 47,486,090 of NC_142931.1, read as the reverse complement.
TTTATTTTTTACAGAAATGTATATATGTAAAAAAACGTGGTTTAGTGGTTAGAGTATTCGGCTCATGAGCGTAGGGTTGTGAGTTCTATTCTAGGTGACGCGTAGTTTCCTTCAGCAAGACACTTTATTTCACATTGCCTCAATCTACTCATCTGTCAAAAATGACTTATACCTGTATTTCAAAGGGCTGCCCTTATTAAATTTTGTCATGCTGAATCACCCTGAAAACTACGTTAAGTGTACGCGGTTTTGTGGAGTGGTCAGCCACTAATCGTTAATTCCACGTGCAGGCTGTTCCGTTGATCGGGTCAACTGGAACCCTCGTTGTATATACAGGGTTGGCGATAAGTCACTCGACAGTAAATCCAAATTCCATAAATACTATTTGTCATTCTGTATTGACTCGAATGGAAAAGTATGTCGTTCAAGAAAGACTTCGGTTTGAACAATTTTCATGATGTTTCATATTTAGATGCTTTTATTAAATTCATTCAGTTGTTAAGCATAAATAAATCTTGGAATTCAAATGTTTTGATTAACAGTCAGGTGACTTTTGGCCAGGCCTGTATATACACAGCACATAAAGCAGTTCGATTTGGGCGCTGCAAATTAAATTTTTGCAGGCTTCTTACAGAAACGTATCTTGTCGGACTCAGCTGCATTTGGCAGAATCAAACTGCTTTAAATAATATGTTAGACTCCTGTGCTGAGGTCGTCTTTCTTTCGTTGGTGCACTCACGTTCTTTTACTAGCATTCATTTCACTGATTCAGTTGTCGCATATTCGCATATTCAATGATTTATGATGTATAGTATTTAGCATTGTTCTTGAGTGTCCTTTCCGAGTGTTTCTCTATGTATATATGTGTGTGTGTGTGTGTGTGTGTGTGTGTGTGTGTGTGTTTATGCAATATAATAAATGTGAAGACTATTTTCTGTGTGTCAGTGTGTCAAACTTCGACCCCGCTATCACAATTCATTGACACTTCTATTATTGCTTATGCTGGGATGAGAATAATAATAGGTATAGAGACGGTTAGGGCGGTGGTGAACAGAGAGAGAGAGAGAGAGAGAGAGAGAGAGAGAGTGAAAGAAAGAAAGAAAGAAAGAAAGAAAGAAAGAAAGAAAGAAAAGAAAGAAAGAAAGAAAGAAATTTAGGGACAGTTGATGATGTATTTATTAAAAGTAGTAGTGTTGATGGTGGCCGTGGGAGTAATAACAAGAGAAAGAGAAAGAGGGACTGAACATTGAACCAACATACTGAACGAACACAATTATTTACGCACACATTAGCCTTTTCGTGATGGTAATGCGGTGATAGTAATAGAATGAGCTGTAGTTGCGATAGAGGCGGAGGCAGCGGTGATGATTGTGATGGTGGTGGTAGCCAAGGTGGTGAGGGATGACGGTAAGAGTAAGTGATGTGAAAGACGATAATGACAGTGGTGGTGGAGAAGGCGGCGAAAAGTCTGAATGGTGTGCGTATGGCAGATGTGGCGGCGATAGTGATGGCTATCATGCAGCTTTGCAATAAATTCCAAGTCGACAAATCATTTCATTGTTTTGATGATAATTGTTCAATGTTTGTTGTTAAAGTTTAATAAAATCTAATATATACTCAATGCATGAAGGGTCATTGTTAGACCTAATGGAGAGCTTTCCAAAGGAGCTAGCTTAGAAGCTATTAATCTAGTGTGTGTATATATATATATATATATATATATATATATATATATATATATAGATATGCAGGGCAGGGAATCGTCAATTAGTAATAAAATTAATAATTAACAATTTTGCCGGGTAGCTCAGTATGAAAAAACCTTTTCGGTAAAAAACATTTATAATCATAAATATATAGGGATTGACAGTAACCTGCTTCTCCAACATACTGAGAATTCAGAAATAGCAGTCAAAGAACTACTAATTTCAAAACTACAAATTATTACTCCAGATTGATAGCGATATTTTTGATACACACAGAACAAAAAACAGTAGAGAAGAGTAAAAAAACCACCTGCCTTTAGTTAATTCAGTACAATCGTTTCACAGTTAAGAGTAAAGAATACTCTATTCTGATCTTCAGCTAAATATTCTAATAAATTTGTTAATGTCTAAATAACTCACGTTAATTTTGACCATGTGAACATCAATAACATGTGAACATCAATAACATCAAAAATATCGCTATCAATCTGGAGTAATAATTTGTAGTTTTGAAATCAGTAGTTCTTTGACTGCTATTTCTGAATTCTCAGTATGTTGGAGAAGCAGGTTACTGTCAATCCCTATATATTTATGATTATATATATATATATATATATATATATATATATATATATATATATATATATATATATATATATATATATATATATATATATATATATATATATATATATATATATATATATATATATATATGATAATTAATTAAGTAACCAGAAGATGGATTTGATATTAATTTGTGCAAAATAAAGAATTATAGCAAATCCATCTTCTGCTTATTTAATCAATTATCATTATCTCAACTAACACTGCGGAGTTCCTGAAGTACATGCAACGGAAATATACCACAACTGCAGATGACACCAGGTAGCCCAAACTGTACCAGTGCTCTACTCAACACTTCAACACACTAATCAACATATACCTGTCAGTCCAAAATATAACAAATATATATATATATATATATATATATATATATATATATATATATATATATATATATATATATATATATATATATATATATATATATACATATATATATATATATATATATATATATATATATATATATATATATATATATATATATATATATATATATATATATATATATATATATATATATAAATATCTCCCCCTCTCATTCTTCCCTCTACTGTTCTTCGCCTCTCCTTGTCACTACTATCTCTCTCCCTCTCTACCTCTCGTTGCTCACTTTTATTCTACTTCCTCCCCTTCTTTTCCCTCTGCTACTCTTTCTCTTTACACAACACTGGTCACGTGTGTCCGGCTGCTATTTCTTTTCGTTCTTGGACACCCCAAGCTCGCACCTACTTCTTTGCCCCTCCTGTTCGTGCTTCACAGCGTTCAATACATACCCACTTCACGTCTGGCTGTACACCCTCTTTGCTTGTTTGTTTATTCACCGTTTCGTTTTCCTGTCTTGTTTTCCGTCCGCCACTACCCTCCACGAAAATAATTTTATTTGTGTTCGTGTGAAGAACCATTTCAACAATGCGTACTGCCTTAATTCTTCGGAACGCCGGTGTTTTAATGGTGGCAGCTGATGAACGAGATGTTTCTATGTGGCTTGCTTGTTTGTTGTACCTTGTTTATCATTTTGTCCATGTTCTTTTGCCACGTCATGTACCTAGTTATGTATCTATATGTACATGTAGATGAAGGTATGTACATACATGTACTCATATATTATTTATATATATATATATATATATATATATATATATATATATATATATATATATATATATATATATATATATATATATATATATATATATATATATATATACATATATATATATATATATATATATATATATATGTATATATGTATATATATATATATGTATGTATGTATATATAAATATATATATATATATATGTATATATGTATATATATATACATGTATATATGTATATATATATATATATGTATGTGTATATATATATATATATATATATATATATATATATATATATATATATATATATATATATATATATATAGATATATATATATATATACATATATGTACATACATACGTATATGTGAAAGAGAGAAAGAGAACGATGCACGTGTGTGTGTGTGTGTGTGTGTGCAATAGTTGTGCAGTAAAGAAGCTCATTTTGCAACTACATGAATCGATATTTAATCCACCGCGCAGCACCTTGGGTAAATATCTTCTAGTATGGACTCCGAGGGTACCAATGACTTGGATGTGAATTTACTCGTCGAAAACTGTGTTGAAGCCCTTCGTCTACAGATATGTATGTGTGCTTGTGTATGTGTGTGCATATTTTCGTATATATATATGTGTATCTCTGTGTTTGCTTTTGTTCCTCAACTCGCTTGTCAAACGGTATTTGTTTATATTCCGTAACTTAGCTGTTCAGCAAGAAAAAGAATAAGAAAAAATAAATAAAAAACTTACAAGGTAGGCACTGGGATAGATTTTTTTTTTTATCAAAACACCTCAACTTAGTGCGCTAGAGTCGTTGTAGTCCAAAGACTAAAGAATGCAAATAATGTTTTAAAATTTTGACACAAAGCTTGCAATTTTCTTGAGAGGATCAAGGTGATTACATCGACCCCAGTGCTCAACTGGTACTTATTTCATCGACCCCTGAAGAATGAAAGTCGATACGTATATGTGTGTGTGTATAAATATATACCCATATATACATACATAAATGCATGCATAGATGGATAGATAGATAGATAGAATGTTTCCTGTGATTTTTGTGATTGTATTGTGTGTATATATGTGTATGTTTTTTATTTGAGTGTGTATGTGTAACATTTTACTGGGGAACGGGCATATTGTGTTTGTGTGTGTCGAAACTGTAAGAACACAGATAATGTGTCGACAGGCAGCTGAAGACGATATTTCCTGAGGCTAAATAACAGTAACATTCGTTCTAACTATTACTGCCACATTATGTTGGAAAATACTCATTACTCAAGAGTACTGTTACTGAATGTTTCTCGGTTAAGAGATTTAGAAATAATAGTTTATGTGTGTGTGTGTGTGTGTGTGTGTGTGTGTGTGTGTGTGTGTGTGTGTGTGTGTGTGCGTGTGTGTGTGTGTGTGTATTCATGCATAAATCAATTTAATGGCATATATGCCCGTGCGTAAACATTCACAAACACATGTAAATGTACATGATAGCGAGATATCTTTGTAATCACGAATACACACACGCAAACATATGGATGTACTTAACAGTCTATGAATACCGCATGTCGATGAATAGTGATTGGCGTTTCGCACTAAAGGAACTCTCTTAAATAAATGAAACGAACATAAACACTATATAACCTATCAAAAGCACACCAAGAATGTTTACTCAATATTTATTGTCTTGCTAAGAAAACATCATACTCCAGTATAGAAAAAAATGTTTAATGATAAATCGCAAATTACAAGCGGCCTAAAATTAAAATAACGTAGAAGCAAAGAAAAAAGAACCGAAAAAGAAGACGGAGAGAAGGTCACTTTCGGCTGTAATTTGATTCCTATTCAGATACAGAATTATCATTGCTTCTACTTACTGAGAATGTCTTTTGTGCTTGCGGATGTTTGCTATTTTCTATTGAAGACGTGATTATACCACAGTTATTCTTTGAAAATTTGGCGTTCAATGTTTTGTAAATTTATATCAATTTCGCATGATATCTATCCATTTTCTTGTTTTGTTTTGTTACGGGTTTTTTGACAACTTCGTATCAGTCAGTTATTCGCACGAGGAGCAATGGCAAAAGCTTATATAAGCATATATATGAATATAGTTACACACTTACACACACGTACACAGACACACAGATATATATATGTATATATATATATATATATATATATATATATATATACAGAGAGAGAGAGAGAGAGAGAGAGAGACAGAGAGAGAGAGAGACAGAGAGAGATAGATAGAGAGTTCACAGGTGATTCAAACGGCTAAATACATCAGGTAAGTGCTTAAACGGATTACTAGGGCTCCAAAGTTATAGCTGAGGCGGTCGTTATGGAGCCATTGTAGATTTCCGATATAGCGGATATATAATTGTTAGAGGACAACAAACGTTAAGGCAAGGCAAACATCTCAAGTCATATACTTTATTATTATTGGAAAAAAAATTCAAAGTATAACAGCTGTTTCGTTAGATGTTCTTCGATATTATCAGAGTAATGGCAATTTTACTGAAATTTTTTAGGAGTGTGCATACTTCTGTGAGATACTGTACACACACACGCACACGCGCACACACATACCCATGCACACACGAGCGCGCACACACACGCACACACACACACACGCATATAGTTAACTCATTTGCGCAAACGTTTACAAAGTTTCTGGTTAGACTTTTGATCATTTGGTGTTTGGGGCTTGAAATTTATTCAAACACTTTTATTGTAGTTGATATTTGGTATAATAACGAAAGTGTAACCCGCAGAATATTGAGATATATGAAACGAGATTAGCAATATAGAATATTACAAAACAGAAATAAAATCCTGCAGTAACATAATATAAATTCGGGATGTAGAATGAAAAAAAAATTACCACGAAAATTCGATAGAAACGATTTTTATAAATATAATTACGCGAATGTAAATGTCAACACTTTGAATATATCTCGATAGCTCTTTCCAATGAATTTCTTTTATTAGTATAGAATTTATTTCAAGGTTTTTGTCATTATGACATGATTAATAACCGTGCAGATTTATAACACTATGCAAGAAGATATACACATATGTTAAAAGGGGATTTGCAGAAAAATTCTTACATGGACACATGTAAATTAACTGATTGACAAGACAGCTAAAAGGCATCTACAAGCTAAGTAGTTCGGCTAGTTAATTACAGCTTTGTATCACTAGAATCACATGATCGCATTAGAAAAAGAACGACACCTTATACAATGAAGCTGCATAGAGCACAAGAATGGGTGAACATGATTCGAATGTTTTTATCGTGTCTGTTAAATAAGGGATAAACTGATCGGAACAACAGCACTGTATAAAGATACACGGGTAAACATATGTACTAGAAGAGAGGTTTTTCTAAATGAACACATACATACATACACACATACATACATATATATATATATATATATATATATATATATATATATATATATATATATATATATATATATATATATATATGTATGTATGTATATATATATATATATATATATATATATATATATATATATATATATATATATATATATATATATATATATATATAATCTTATTAAGGGTTTAAATTTCTATTACCACAGCTCCTCCTACCACCACCACCACCAACAACAACAACAACGACAACAATCATAAAAGTGATGATAATGGTGCTGATGATAATTAACATGTTAATTGCCTTGGGTAATGTTGTTTACAACATTTCCAAAAATAGCCAAACTATTACTGCTTTGACATGTTCAACAAACCGTGACGCCTAAAACAAAGACCAGGTAACCCAAGTAACTTAAGCAATTTAGTGGAACCATACACTGATTGGTCAGATTGCAAAACAGATTGCAAAACTTAACATCCTGGAGTCTATACAAATGTATTTAAGGCACACATTTTAGCCATCCTATTACAGTTGTAAATTCTAAAACATAACTGTCACCACTACTATATGAATCTGCAGATTTCATGGTTTAATGTATGAAAGTACTAGTTCAATCAGAATGAACATTTAATATTCTATCATTTGATCGTATCATATTAACTTATATTATATTATTATAAGATTGTAAATATAACGTAAAATCAAAGTTGGAATACCTTTGATTAATATATACTTCTATACACAATCATACACACTCGTGTGTGTGTGTATATATATATATATATATATATATATATGTGTGTGTGTGTGTGTGTGTGTGTGTGTGTGTGTGTGTACACAACGGTACCAGCACACTCAGCGGTCAACCTATTGACTGACTGCATAATAACGTCCAACATCCAATGCTTCGGACTTACCGCACCTGATATCCAGCAACTTTTGTCCATAATCGTGGACAGCACCTACTTCGCTTTCCAGGACCATATATACAAACAGGCAACAGGTCTCCCCATGGGATCCAGTCTCTCGGGCCTACTAGGCCTCACCTATATGAACCATCTGGAACGTCGAGCACTCAACATCTGCCGCTCATGCGCCTTCTTCACCAGGTACGTAGATGACATCCTCATACTCACAACCTCACGTGAAGAGGCTGACAGAATATTCACAACGTTCAATAACATGGACATGAACATAAAGTTCACTATAGAACATCCCGAATCACTGGATCACTATCATTTCTTGATTTCAAACTAAATATACCGGAAGAAGGGGAGATCCACACCGAGTTCTACAGGAAAGCAGCCAGTAGAGATATGTTTGTCCAATACAATTTAGCACTTCCACTCGGTGCCAAAATAGGATACGCCAGAAACGAACTTGCACGCATCCAAGGCAAATGCAGCAGAACGGAGGACAAGGTGACCCACACTACACGTTTCCTAGATATATTTCAAACCAACGGGTATCCTAGATCCATTGTAAATCGGCTTAAGTATCCAAGACGACCAACATGCCGAACACATAGAAAACCCAGCAACACATGCCTCCTTAAAATACCCTATTTTAGCGAGAGGATAACTTCAGCCAATGTAAGGCAAACCCCAAGAAAACAAATATATAAATTATACTATATGTATATAGTATAAAGGATCGTGGGTAAGGCCAGAAAAGTGCGAAATAAGTGTAAAGCAAATCCCAAGAAAGAAAATGTATGTATTAATCTAGACTTACCTTGCATTCAATATTTCGGGGTTATAATCCCTTTTTTAAGAAACTGATGACATTCGTCAGTTTCTAGAAAAAGGAATTATAACCCTGAAATATTGAATGCAAGGTAAGTCTAGATTAATACGTACATTTGCTTTCTTGGGATTTGCCTTACACTTATTTCGCCCTATATATATATATATAGAGAGAGAGAGCGAGAGATACATATATACTCTTTACTCTCTTTTACGCTTTTACTTGTTTCAGTCATTTGACTGCGGCCATGCTGGAGCACCGCCTTTAGTCGAGAAAATCGACCCCAGGACTTATTCTTTGTAAGCCTAGTACTTATTCTATCGGTCTATTTTTCCCGAACTGCTAAGTTACGTAGACGTAGACACACCAGCATCGGTTGTCAAGTGATGGTGGAGGAACAAACACAGACGCACAAACATACATACGTATATATATATATATATATATATATATATGCATATATACGACGGGCTTCTTTCAGTTTCCGTCTACCAAATCCACTCACAACACTTTGGTCGGCCCGAGGCTATAGTAGAAGACACCTGCCCAGGTGCCACGCAGTGGGACTGAACCCGTAACCATGTGGTATGTGGTTGGTAAGCAATGCATACGTATACATATACATACATGCATACATCCATCCATCCATCCATACATACATACATACATACATACATACATACATACATACATACATACATACATAAATACATACATACCTAGGGCAAAGTAACGTTTCTGTTAATGTATAAAATCCTGTATTATTATATTGGTAATAATACTAAAAGCGAAGAAATAGTTCATTGGTCAAAGAATAGAATGCATTAAATTAAATCAAATAAGTATACAATAATATAAAGTAACATAAAGTAGAATGTTTAGTTTATTAGAATTTATGTTGTTTCCTCTGGTGCTTGAGAATGCTTGTCCCTATAATGGCACATGCATTTGAAAGAGGTGACCATGCTGTGTTTATCCATCACGAGATAGTTAAGGAAATCAAGAATCTTGTTCTATTATCATTTCTTTTAATTTGTTTGTTACAATGTTGCATAATATGGTTCCATTCCTTCAATACATAATTGCCGAGGCATGCATCCAAAACTGTCTTCAATTTTCCGTTACTCTATTCCAATAGTTCATACACTGTATTACTCGCATCCCTTTCTACTTCCCTCTTCAATTTATCTTTTGGTTTTCCTTTCTTTTTAGCAACAATATTATTCTCTCTTTTTCTAACTCTTTCTACTCCCTGTCTGTGACTTTCTGTTAGTTTCTATTTTTCCAGTTCTTTGTCTGTATATCCACAATTTGTCTGTATATCATATTCGGCCAACATGCTTTAATTTACTCAGATGCCCTCCTTGTCACAATATTTTCTTGTATTCATCATCATGTTTACACTCCAAGCCTAGGTTCTGTCCACTCATATATATCCCACAAGCTTTGGTTGTTGGTAGAGTGAAGTTGAACAAGTTTGTTGTAGAGTATAGAAAGTGTGATGATATTTGGTTGATGTTTAACGTTGGGATGCGCGTATTTGCGCAGTGGAGTATTATATGCTTTTTCACCTTTGTAAATTCCATTTTCATTATAGACATCTGTGTATATACATGTATGCGTGTATGTATGAATGCAAGTATATTGACATATATGTGTGATTGTATATGCATGTACACACACATATATATATATATATATATATATATATATATATATATATATATATATATATATATATATACATATCTATATATACAGGCACACACACACACACTATATATGTGTGTGTGTGTGTGTGTGTGTGTGTGTGTATTGTAAATAATGTTATTCCTAGACTGAAACGAATAAGAAAAAATCAATAGCGACTTTGGTTAAAATAATGTAATTAATCTGTTGCTATATATCTAGTGGAAGAGACCAAGAAACATATATCGGATGAAAGGCGTCCGGTAAATATTCTCATATACTAAAATCACGTAATGTTACAAGATTATATTTTCACCTGCGCGCTCCATCAAATCACTATAAATTCGAATGTATGTTCCTGCCTTATCCTGATGGCTGTCTCACACGACATTATGAGAAGAGGAAATTATAACAGAGAAATCTGGAGACAAATATTGTCAACAATCGATAAAGCACACACGCTTATTCATTCGTATAAGAATACAAGTACGGCTACACAAATACGTATAGGTCTATCTATCTATGCAGATATATATGTATTTGTGCAGGTGATGTTATGTGTGTATGTGTTTGTAAATTAGAACAGGAACCATGCAGCTTAACGTTGTTTGTGTGCTCGCAATCATTAGTAAATTGTGACTTGTTTGTCTAGTTCGTATACCACTGGGAGACAGAGCTGTGATGTATTGGGAAGAAACCAACTATCTTGTAACTTCTCCAGCAAACACTTCGTCTGAAACGAAAGTATATCTTATTCCAATTAAAAATCTCACGCTAGTAGGGCATGGAAAACACATATGAAAAAACACCTCTTTCAGCAAAAGCAAGCTGCATGAGCCGAAAACATGAAGATACCATCCATATCATTAATGATATTTACAAACAACACTTGAAGTGCTCTGATAAAGCCCAATTTAAATGTGTACGCCTTTGTCAACATTAGAATCTTCAGGCGTGCGTTGAACCTACAAAGAAATCTTAGAGGTATAACTGCTAGCATTGCCAGCCAAATGCTCTTCAAATTCTCATAACTAGTTAGAATTTGAATGTTTATACAGAATAAATTAGTTGTGAAACTAAAACCCTAACAAGGAAGTGGAATGGTCACGTTGAATTTTGGCAGAAGAATGAAAGACAGGACAACAATCACGTCAACATTATTTGAAAACATTCACTCTGCACGAAACAAATATTAAATCCCATCAAATGTCAATTTCCCTATAATACACTAAAATTATGCTATCTGGATAAAAGAATATATGAAACACTGGTCCAATTCATGACATTTCAGAAGAACAACAATACCAAAACTAAAAACGACAGCAGCAGCAACAACGGTAAAGAAAAGAAGAAAAAATAACACAACAGAAAATACAGTTATGATATCTCTTCACAAGTTCACAGAACTGCATAACATTACATAAAAATGTCAGTACTTAAAGATTATATTCAGATAATCTTTTAAATAATACTACGCGATCACCTATAAAAGTGAGAGGAATAAAAAATCGCAGCATTACGTTTTGATTATAATGGTTAGGTAGTCAGAGAAATGTTTGTGACTATTTGCCAAGTGTTTTTGTCTGTTATATGTTTGGAGCGTGGAGTATCGTCATTATTTAGGCTGATGATAAATGTCTGTTAAATTCACGTTTCTGTAGCTGACGAATACCTTTAACAAAACCAGTACTAGAAACGTCCGATCCGCTATTTCAATGAAATAAGTTTCATAAAGCTATACCACATACACACACACACACACACACACACACACACACGCACGCACACACACACACACACACACACACACACACACACACACACACAAACTTATATATATATATATATATATATATATATATATATATATATATATATATATATATATATATATATATATAGGTGTGTGTGTGTGTAAGTAATAAAAAACGGATATAAAGACAAGAAAAAACAACAACGCGAGGACGTGGTACATGCAAGACGCTCAGAGAAGGAAAGGATGCATGATAGTTTTACGTTTCGAGCAAAGCTCCACCTCTGAAACAGAAGATATAGGAACGACCAAAAGAAAATCAAAAAGGAGGAAAGAGATCACCAACAGTCTACGTTTATTTACATTTGCTTTAACCTTTTTAAAATCCGCATAATCTGAAAAAGTTCTACGCACATAATACATCATCGATTTCTTAGCTTAGAGCTGAAGTACTAAAGTAACGTAATACTGTTACCATCCAGCTCTTTTCAACGTTAGTAGAAAAACAGAGGTTTATCATCAGCCTAAATAATGACAATACCCCAGGCTCCAAACATATAACAAACAAAAACACTTGGCAAAGAGTCACAAACATTTCTCTGACTACCTAACCTTTATAATCAAAACTCTATTGGGTTGGAAATGACGCTATGTTTCCCGGAAATGTGCAAAAATTATCGCGCACGTTAGATATTTCGTTATCACGAAAGTTGACTGAACGCATCGAGCAGAGACTATAAACCTATGCCTCATCTCCAGTTGTGATGGTTTTCATGAATTCTGGGTCTTGGTTTGCAAAGTTCAGCGTCTACTGAACGATTTCCATGTGGATCTGCCTTTGCTGCTCCAGGACGCTGAGGACGAATTTCGCCGACAATTTCCATATGCAGAAATCATCCGTGAAAACTGAATGCACTGATCTTGTGCTTATCTCCCCTTATTGAGCAATTCCTTGGATTATAACACGCCGGTCCTCCATGACTATTCCCTGAACTTTCTCAATCGGGTCCTCTTTTTGTCTTGTGCATGGGATGCCTGAGCATACCGCGCTTTCCACTGAGGTGCGGTCATTTCTGAAGTGGTTGTACCACTACATAATATGAGTTTTGCCCATGGCGTTATCGTCAAAGGCTAAGTAAAATTTTGCCAAAGCTTGCAGTAACTTTCCTCAATGCATTCATTGAAAACGAAAATTTCGTCGAGTGCGCACTTCACGTCTATATTCTAGGTGTAACAGCTGGGCACTGATACGGCGTACTGACACGAAGACTTTCACATATATACATATATGAGTATATGTACACGTGTATATACACATATATAAACAAAGAAATTCAGGCGGTGAATATATTTTTTTTACTACTTGTCATAATTAGGATTATAGCCTTCACCATATAATAATAGGTTTAGTGTGTAATGAATTATGTTTACATGTTAAATATGCATGCTACACCCCATACAATACAAATCGGCAGAGGTAAAGAAAGCTAACTCGAATCAGTAGCGGCACAGACTTCAGAAGGATAGGTTGGGAATCTCTTATTTTGGTAATTCGTGCTGAAGAAGCTAAGGCTTATTTTGCCAGTGCAGAAACTAGTCCACGTGAATCGAAATACTTAAATGTATGTAAGTAGATTGTCTTAAGCGAATTTGCCTTCATTTGATTTCTGTTGTTATCACCGGTGTATTTTTTGGCGATTTAATAACTAGTTTTTACTGTTATTTCAAGCAGGTAGACATACTTAGTATGTCCTTTGATTGATTTTAATCCCTCGGCTATTTAAAGTTATTTTTTTGGCCTGATGTCGCCTGTATCACTGATTCTGTTATTATCATTCTTAAAATAGTTACATTGGATAATAATAGAATTAATGATACATTCGTAAATTAATTTTGTGTATATATAAATAAATATATATATATATATATATATATATATATATATATATATATATATATAGAATAATAACAATATATGGTTCCAAAGGCCTGTCTAAAAATTAGGTGTTTTAAGAAAACAAAACACAAAAGAAATTACACAAAAGAAATAGTCTAATTAAATTTAGGAAAAACGTGCAAAGCAATACGACAAAGTTTTGCAAGAGAAAGAGGAGTTTCCTGCTCGAATTTGTAGTTACATTTCTCTGAAGTGATAACATAATGTTCTATGAAACTACAACGTTGTCAGAAGAAAGAAACAACTGGATCATCATTTATCATAGATCTGCTCGATCACAGTTAATCTGAAACTCGCACGCGACACTAAGACACACACACACACACACACACACACACACACACACACACACACACACACACACACACACACACACACACACAAACATACACACACAAAGGAAAAGCAGAAATTTAAACGAGGAAACCATTATTATTAGTCTTTCTCTGTAATTAAAAACGTTTGAGACTGCAGAAGTAGCAGTGATTCTTAATGATCCTTAACGCTATTAAATATCCTAAAAAGATATTTGAGAGAACAACATGCATGCCTTGAAGCCATTATTGCTAGAAACTAATACGGAAGAAAAATTCTTATCACAGCAGATATATATATATATGTGTGTGTGTGTGTTTGTGTGTGTGTGTGTGTGTGTGTGTGTGTGTGTGTGTGTGTGTGTGTGTGTGTAAATATAATATGACAATTATTCGGTAGCCATGATAAATCTCCGAGTTTCAGATGTCAGGGCGGAAACTCAAGCCGGCATCTCTTCAGTTATCGGGCCATCGAAAAAAATACTATGAAAATGACCGTTAAAAAAAGGGAAATTACTGTGTGGTTGACCGTTATTAAGACAAAAGAGCTATTAGAATGTCTGCTAAGTAAGAGAAGGGAGTAAAGGTAAATGAGCAAAATGTTCATAGTAATTGCGTAAGCGTGCATGTCCATGCATAAACATGATCGCCCGCACGCCCACATACTTGCGCCTACATGTACATACTCATCCACCAGACGCATGTACGTGGGTGTGCGGGTGCGCATGTGTATATATGGACATGCGCACTTACGCGATTACTATGAGCATTTTTACTCCCTTAACTTTACTCCCTGCCCTTATTTAGTGGTCATTCTAATAGCTCTTTTGTCTTAATAATGGTCAATCACACAGTAATGTCCCTTTGTTTTAACGGTAATTTTCATAGCATTTTTTTCGATGGCCCGATAACTGAAGAGATGCCGGCGTGGGTTTCCGCCCCGACATCCGAAACGCGGAGTTTTATCATGGCTACCGAATAATTGTCACATATCATATTTACAGATAAATTCCTCTATTTACATAATATTGAGGTCTCATTCATTCTTTTGTTGTTTTGCCATTTCTATCAATATATATATATATATATATATATATATATATATATATATATATATATATATATATATATATATATATATATATATATATATATATATATATATATGTATATATATATATATACATATGTATGAAATGTTATGCAATTTTTTTACATCTAATTTACGATATGAATGTAGCAGTAAATATAGACTGAAAATAACAATTTGTAGTTATAGAATATTCCCCTCGCAGAATATGCACAAAAACGAGCGCAGAAATGGCTATATGATCAACATACATGAGCATATGCATAAAACAGTGGCTGTGAACAGAAAGAAACATATTTTGCAATATATACATGTATTGAGTTCCTTTCAACCTCGTGTCTAAACAATAACTATGCATGTGCATATGTGTGCCTTGTGTGTGAATGTGTCTGTATGTGTTTTTGCATGCTTGCTTAACTTAATATACGTATGTGGGCGTACGTGCATATGTGTGTGTGTGTGTTTGTGTGCGTGTGTGCGACTACACACTTGCATACATGTATGCACTCATTCATACTGTCATATATCCCTCCCCCCCCCCAAAAAAACAGTATATGTTATACCGTATGAAAAATGATTTAACATTTAATATAATATACTCCGTATTTATATATTCGAGTATGTTTAGTGTGAATATTTTTTGTGTGCGTTTGTGTATGTGTTTGCATATTGTAAAATCCTCTACCATCACTGACACACCTAGAAAATTTATTTCAATAATATTTTTATAACAGCTTCTTCATAACTTCTTTAGTTTGAAAAATATATCTCAATTATGCTTGGAATTATAGTTTCCTTTATCCTTCTATGATATTTATTTGATTACTCACTGCTGCCATTTCTAATACGGCTTTCTTGTCTTTTATATACCCGTATTTTGTTATATTTCGTAAATCCTCCTTTCTCTTGTTTGCAGATTATATTTTTTTGGTTTATAAAATTAAAATACAATCTTTATTTCATTACAGAAATGTGTGCGTCTTTGTGGCATTTTAAATATACTAATATTTACTAGTACACATACGAGTAGGCATACAGAGTTACTTCTAATGCATTGGATGATATAAGCATATTTTTCAATACCAACTATTGGACAGACACATATATCTATAGATATGCGTGCACTCACATTTACATATTAAAATGAATAAACATGCATGTCTCTTTCTTCCACTATTCATATATATATATATATATATATATATATATATATATATATATATATATATATATATATATATATATATATATATATATATATATATATATATATATATATATATATATATATATATATATATATATATATATATATATATATATATATATATATATATATATATATATATATATATATATATATATATTTATATATATATATATATATATATATATATATATATATATATATATATATATATATATATATATATATATATATATATATATATATATATATATATATACAGAGAAACAGAGAGACAGAGAAAGAAAGAGAGAGATGCCTGCACTCATATAAGAATGAATATATATATTTATAGACCACTTATTTACATATTTGTATATGTATATTTATATATATATATATATATATATATATATATATATATATATATATATATATATATATATACATATACATATACATACACACACACATTTGTATATATATATATATATATATATATATATATATATATATATATATATATATATATATATATATACATATATATATATACACCGCTTATTTACATAGACATATATATATGTATGTACGTACGTATTTATTGCGAATACATTTCTTCTCTCTCTCTATATATATATAACCACACAAACAATTCATATTAGCGTGAGATTATGTGTTTTTATAACAATTATATATGAGCATATATGTTGAAGATTTGACAAAATATATATAATATCATATAAGTACATAGCTACATTATTTTGCTCTTTTCGATTTGACATAACATAACATTATTTTTATACTCAAAATTTCTAACTTTATAAAATTTCTCTACTCCTTCTGAAATCTGTATTCCCACTTGTCACTGATTCTGAAAGATAAAATGATAAAATGCATAATATGATTTGTGTTAGTCCATGTTTGATATGATATTTGCTTTTAGGAGAAATTTACACACACACACACACACACACACACACACACACACACACACACAGACACATACACTCACACACACACACACACACACACACAAATATGCATATATATATATATATATATATATATATATATACATATATACACACACACACACATACACACATACATATATATATATATATATGTGCGTGTAATTGTCTGAGTGTGTATTTGTGTGCTGGAATGTGTGTTCGTTTATTTGTGATTGAAAGCAGAACGTTCCTGTAGATTTAACTTTGACTAAAATAGTAGGTTTTAAACATATCACAAAACATATGTCTTAAGTTGTTTTACTAGTAATAGATAAAGAAACGCATTTTAATATATTAGGTAGGTATTTACTTCATTGTAACAGGTTATTTTCTATAGTATGTTTGGAAATAATGGAGTGAAGAAATTTGTATCTTGGTTCAAATCTGCTATAGTCGTATCATTATGTTTCAATGCTGGGCCCCTTATTCTATACAGCTTCGTAAACATTTTGCTGAATAGCTACTATATTTTAAAATATATCATGCACATTTGGTGATTTATAGCTTATTTATTTCAGATTTAAAAAGAAAGAACTGTCAAATGAGAATGAATCGTCTAACAAAATTAAACACTGAAAGCGCGGTTAAACTTGCATAATAGTCATTAGATCTGCGCTCTTCTTTATGCTGATAACACATGTAAATATGAAATACATCCTACTATCATACATACTCAGGAGTAGTAACATAAAAAGCAACAGGAACAGCAAAATTATCCTTCGCATGGCAGAGTATGCTAGATGTCATTCGGAGGAAGCTTCACTATAGATTTCCGGTGAATGCTACTCCAGAAATATACAATCAACTAGGAGGAAATTATCTCATTAACTTGCCAATAAAACAAATCAATCGAAACACCTGCCCCTATGCATACACAGACATAGGCACACACAGTCATATATTCACACAAAAGCTCGCGCGCGCGCAAGCACACACACACACACACACACACACACACACACAAAAACACAGACGCAAATATGAAAACATAAATATTGCATAAGCTTAATACCAGTTACATCTGTTTCATTATCGTTCTGCCTCAAGACTACGGTTATGTAATTAATGGTTTCTATTTCGTACTCCAGCACCTGTTCTGGCAGGCACTCTTTTTCTACATATCCTTGGCGCTTAGATGAGTAGCTGTTATCTTTAGCAGTCAAGCGTCCCTTATGGACAAGACCAAAGACAGTTGAGATCACGTGATTTGGTAGTCAATGCGCTGGAGGTAGCGGAGAATTATATTCCCCGTAAGCGATATAAACAAGAGTGCATTTTGCACCAAAAGACAATATGAGAGTTTCTCTCATAATATCTATCGTATTATGGTTTGTTCTAGCAGAAAATCAATATTTAGATGGGGATAAATATTACTCCACAATGGTTTCTGTTTTGTTCATGCTGATTTGTGTGAGCTAACTGTTGCGCTAATCATTAAAGAGTTAAAGAAAAATGAAAAGAATAAGAAATTAAAGGATTAAG
Source organism: Octopus bimaculoides (assembly GCF_046866305.1). Classification (NCBI taxonomy): domain Eukaryota; kingdom Metazoa; phylum Mollusca; class Cephalopoda; order Octopoda; family Octopodidae; genus Octopus; species Octopus bimaculoides. The sequence goes on along the minus strand of NC_142931.1, from coordinate 47,467,014 downwards.
ATTTTTAAAAAATTAATATTAACTAAGAAGAAATTTAAAGTATCTAAATTCCGAGATTTATTTTCACTATTAAGATATTTAAGCTACATAGTAGCTTAATTAAATATAAAACTGGTGTATTAAATAAGCATAAAACTAGTGTATGAAATTTTAAGCTTAAAATTTACTGTTTAAAAAAAGATTCATATACAAAAACTCCTTAGTATACAAAAATGTAGATGATACAAATTGTACAAATGAAATAGACGATGTATAAATGCGTACGGAGACAGCACATGTTTTTGTTATAAAAAATACAGGAATAATAATGTATTTGAATACGAGGGTTTCAAGAAATAAAATGTAAAAATATAAAAATAAGATAATATAAAATATAAAGTCATAGGAGTCGTGAAAATTGTTAACAGTCGCTAGTCAAATATCGGAATATGCGGGAAATGAGATTATAACATTTTGGGTATAAGTATTGAAATGGATTATTATCAAATGGAAAATCGAATTAGCCACTTAGGAGTTGAACATCAGGTTGACTTTTGTTATATATTGTTAAAAGTTGCAGCTTTCATCGCTTTAGCAATAAAGTTGATATTATGAGATGCATTTGACGTATTTGATAAGGACACTAATTCTTTAGTGAGGGATATGGATATAGCTCATCGTATTAACCAAGTATTAAGCTGGTATTTATTTCATACATTACGAAAAAATGGTAGTTTCAATCTGCCGCGCTTTGATTCCAGCTCAGAGAGTAAATGTTCGTCACGAAAACAGGGTATTGTGAACCTCACTTTTCAACTCAACCACTCTATAACGCTTTGAAATATTATAATTATTAAGTGAATTTACTTCATTGTTGGAAGTAAGGGTATTATATCTGTGATTTTAGCAAGGCATTATTTAGACGAAAATAATGGGACTTTTGCAAAATTTCAAATGGAAGTGATAGATATGACAAATGCGATTGTCTATGAAAGCGCATAATACTCTTTACAGTGATATTTGGTTTTCAGGTAATAATTTCCATGGAAAACAAGGCAATTTCTATTGGAATTATTATCAGGTAATGGCAAAAGAATTATGGGAAAACTGGAAGAAAAAAAATGCCCTCAGTTGTAATGGTTGTAAGTGTATAGAATGTAGACGTGAATAGAAATTGATGTATAGTGGTTTGATCATAGTTTCAAGTATGCGATTGGTAAAAGTTATTAAACAGAATTTATTAAATACGAAAGTAACTTGGAATATATGACAGGTAATTACCGGTTGCAGCCTCGGTGTACCATACATGTGCATGATGTAAATGGAAAACGTGCTGACATAATCTTTTATTACTTGGCAATAGGAATACTTATGGATGTAGATTTATCGGAATACTTTTACAGTTTTCCACTTTCGTAGTTATGGAAACGATTCTTGGCAATTTGGCGGCATAATCTACTGCTAAAAATTATGATTCAGCGCTGATAGTGTTTCCTATTTTATTTAGCTATATACACGAACATCAATAGTTCTTGTCAATATACTATGATATCATACATAATTAGATGGTTCTAAATATATAACTGAATGATGAATTCTAATATCTCTCTCGAAACAATCTAGCCATGCTACAAACAAACTATTTATCAATCTAGGCATTTTTATATTCATCTATATAGCTGCATCTAATTATACATACACATATAAATATATTATGTATTATATATATATATATATATATATATATATATATATATATATATATATATCCTTATAGCTAAGTAAGGAGAGTTATATATATATATATATATATTTATATATATATATATATATATATATATATATATATATATATATATATATATATATATATATATATATATATATATATATATATATATCTTTTATTATTATATGTTTCAGCACATATGCTGTAGCATCGCCAATGTAATCACCTTTTCAGTTGCCATTCTTATGTAATTGGCTTTTGGTGAAAGAGTGAGTTCGACATAGTTGCCCGCTTTTGACTATTTTACCCTGATATAGGTCCATCTGGGACATTGGAGAATAGGAGATCGAGTTGTTTCTTGAAAACATCTACCCACCTTCTGTGAAGATTCCTCAGATATTTTTGCAAGGATTTAAATAGCTGTGCTTCTCATTATATATATATATAAACACATAACCTCAATCACCTGACGTTGTCCGGGTTACTGCTGTTGAATTTTTCAGATTAGTAAAGAACAAATATAAAGATATATTCTCGTAATTATTTCAAAATATCTATATTTTATTTTTAAATATCCAAATTGTTATGATAATAGAATATGATAATAGCCTATTTGGTGTATAAAAGAGTCTGATTCCACTGCACTCATGTCGGATCATTGGTTCATCCGGTATTATGAATAGGACATCTAGTGCTTTTGTTGAACACATGCTCTTCCATATTATGTAGGTTTCTTAATTTTTGTGGTATGGTAGAGCTGTGAGCCTTTGAGTGAATGGTACCTTGGTATAACACAAATGGCATTCAGTTCTGGCATTTGTATAAAATTCAAAGTCGAAATTGGGTACTAGCCCTTCTAGAGTTTTACATATGTAGATTATTACATGTCCGTCGCGCTTTCGCACAAGAGAGTAAATACATTTTTTCAAAGTTTCTATACTATTATCGGCTACCATATGTTATCATGGAGGAGACTCATTCATTTTACTGGATATATATGTGGAAATCCGGAAGTGTATCCTTGCAACGCCATTCACCTGACGACGTGCAGGTACATGGCCAACGCCAGCTGATATTTATATATTTATATAATAGTATGATATGGAAAATTCATCAACGCACAGCTGTTAACAGTGCACAGAAAGTGTTATTGTGACTTGTGATTACAGCATGTTCTTCCTATCTTCTTATTTTATATGTGGGTGTGGGTGTGTCTCTGAGTCTGAGTATGTAGTATGTATGTATGTACATAAGTATGTATGTATATATGTATGTATGTATGTATATATATATATATATATATATGCGTGTGTGTGTGTGTGTATGTGTATATATATATATAAATGTATGTATATATATATATATATATATATAAATGCATATATATGTATATATATATATAATATATATATATATATATATATATATATATATATATATATATATATATATAAATGTATATATATATATATATATATATAAATGTATGTATATATATATATATATATATATATATATATATATATATATATATATATATAAATGTATGTATATATATATATATATATATATATATATATAAATGCATATATATGTATATATATATATAAATATATATATATATATATATATATATATATATATATATATATATATATATAAATGTATATATATATATATATATATATAAATGTATGTATATATATATATATATATATATATATATATATATATATATATATATATATATATATATATATATATATATATATATATATATATATATATATATATATATATATATATAATATATATATATATATATATATATAAATGTATGTGTATACATATATATATATATATATTGCAAAGCATCTTATAAACCAATTCACAAAAAAAGCTTCATATTGACTAATGCGACATTAACAATGCGATTCAGCTTAATCACTTCTTGTAGCGTGTCTGTCTGATACAACTAGGAAAGCATCAAATAAAATATGCAAAAACAACTTCCTAGAAATAGAAATCAGAATCATACAATTAAACATAGAAATAACAAAGAATTTAAACGAGCGAGTCTATGATAATTGACACACCTTTCTATAATTTACATACTGAAAAACATGAAATAAAGAAGTGCAGACAGTAATTATCCGCATTAACGTCAGTAATGACAGTCTAGTTCCACTTAACTAGCATACGAACACACAAGAAACCGGCTATCATGCATAACAAAGGAGCTTGGAAACTCAGTCTCAAGAACCTAATGCAAGCATGACAAAAGAATATTTGAGATACAAATGCTTTACGAAACCAATCTTGATGCTATTCCTCCAACCAGAAAAAAAAAAACAATTCATTAAAACGTTACGCATTCATCTGTTAGTCGACAACATATGCAACTATATATCGAAAACAGCTAGGTCTTGATGAAACCGTTGCACTTGCCGATGTCTTCTACTCATGTTGCACCACCACCATCCTATTGTGTAGAACAAGGTGAAAAATGATTTCTGAATAAATGAGGGTGTAAATAAATATACGTATGTGTGTATAAGCACATTATTTGTGTGTGTGTGTTCTGTGTACGTGCATGTGTGTGTGTGTGTGTGTGTGCGCGCACACACACATACACACACACTCACACACATATATGTACACGATGGGCTTCTTTCAGTTTCTGTCTACTAAATCTTCTCACAAAGCTTTGGTCGGCTCGAGTTTATTATAGAAAACACTTGCCCAAATTTAAAAACTGTGACTGAATCCGGAACCATGTGACTGGAAAATAAACTTCTTACAACACAGCCAATTCTGCGCTTATATGTATATATATAATACATTCAAATGTGCGCTATACATGTGCACACTCTCTCACATGTATCTATGTCCTGCCCGAAGTGTTCAGTTCAATAGACACGCTTTAGCATGGCCACGTCCTCTGAGCTGGAACGCATGAAAGAAGTAAAGTAATATATAATTCCGACACGAGAGAAGCTACCAACAACTTTTCTTTGGTATGCCTCATATTTGTTGGCTCTTTTTTATACTACAGAAAGAGAAATATTTATTCAGTACTTTAAAGTATACAATGGCTCTGTGAAACTATATAATTGTTTATGCATACTATACATAACTTCTACAATAAATCAGATTAAAAGTGAGAAAATATTGCACATGCCAATATCGTTAACAAGTCAAATACACAAATTAATAAACTTGAGCAAGATGTGAAGCTGTTTGATCCATTTAACCGCGTCGATGTTTTTCTCTTTCTTTTCCTATAATTTAATATCATGTTTCTTTGTATACTGAAATCCCAAATGCCTTACGTTTACGTTTACAATTTTCTTTCTGTCTTTTTATTTAGTTTCACTTTGCCTTTGTTAGTTTTTATAATGTGTCCAAGTTTAGTTTCTAAGGAATTTTCTCTGACGGATAGTGTCTGGTTGTGTAAATATGTAGAAAATATACGAAAGTGAAGTGTATGAAGATGCTGTTGGTGCTGTGGTGCTGATGCCACTCACGATGAGGATGTTGATGATGAATATTGGATGATGAAAGTGCAAACAAAATAGACATACAAGCGGGAGACGATAGAATGCCATAAAAACAAAGATAAAGAAAGTGAAAATGTAGAAGTATAAGAAATAAATTATAAAAATGGTAATACTAT
>NC_142931.1:47389130-47456630 GCF_046866305.1 Octopus bimaculoides | reverse complement strand
AACATGTACATGTGAACCATTGAGGTGATACAGCCAGCCCTCATTCACAGCCAGCTTACACTCACACACAACCCCTCTACATACACACCTAGCAGACACACACGCACAGGAAACGGTCTTACACATCTACGCGTATGTTCGGTATGTGTAAACACACAATCACATACCAGCCATCAGTGTCACTTAACTTCCTTCAAATGCTATTCAGACAAAAAAGACGCCTACATAGATTCCTGTGCAGCCAAGCGTTACAAAGAATTCAGTTTGGAATCTCTGTTTTGGCTCATTTATTCTCGCTGAAAGTTCAGAATAATTTACAAGAAGACTACGTGATCTGCTTTGACCAATAGTAGCCCAATTTTCTGTTGCCATCTTGGAGATCCTACATGTACTTACTCGGCCACCGGAGACCGACGAGCTCGGTTTCTGTGACGAGCATTCGAAACATGAAGCTGCATGGGGTCAGACAAGTCTAAAGAAGAAGAAGAAGAAAAAGAAGAAGAAGAAGAAGGAGAAGAAGAAGAAGAAGAAGAAGAAGAAGAAGAAGGAGAAGAATGAGGAGGAGGAGGAGGAGGAAGAGAAGAAGGAGAAGAAGAAGAAAAAGAAGAAGAAGGGGGGGAGGGGGGGAGAAGGAGGAGAAGGAGCAGAAGAAGAAGAAGAAGAAGAAGAAGGAGTAGGAGGAGGAGGAAGTGAAGGAGGAGAAGAAGAAGAAGAAAAAGAAGAAGAAGATGGGGAGGAGGAGGAGGGGAGAAGGAGAAGAAGAAGAAGAAGAAGAAGAAGAAGAAGAAGAAGAAGAAGAAGAAGAAAAAAGAAGAAGAAGAAGAAGAAGAAGAAGAAGAAGAAGAAGAAGAAGAAGAAGAAGAAGAAGAAGAAGAGGAAGAAGAAGGAGGAAAAGAAGAAGAAGAAGAAGAAGAGATAACAACGGGGACATTTAACATGTGAGAGCGATAAAACACTGCTCCGAAATCTATCCAAAAACATCGGGAATAAAGTCACCAAATGAAACCAAAAATAACTGACATAAGTGCTGGACTATATCCGATCCGAGTAAGTAATTCTCATTGAAATTCATTTCTATCTTCCAAATGAAATGATGTATTTTAAATGTATATCATCTCCATTGCTCGCACAGTACGTGTAAACATGCTCGCCACATCACGATCCAATCTATATCAGACCATCTCTGTCTCCGGACACCATGCACAAAAAAAATAAAGATAAATTACATAATACCTGTATTATTCAACCCACAAATAACAATCGGGAAATGCGTACTTTAAACTTGTTAACACAAAATGTACGAAAAACTAAACGTGCAAAACTATTTAATACCAGAAATGAACGTACCGGTAAAAATAGTACGAATTATTGTTGAGTCTTTGAGAACACAGCATGAGAAGACACCAAGAGAATATAATGGAAATTGGAATAGAATGCCCTGTAGAAATGTTACAAAAGTTTTTCCTCCCTGGCATGGCCAGAATAATCAAGGAAGTATTAGATAGCTGAAAAGGACGAATAGCATGGCACAGTAGACTGCAGGTAGTAAGCCCGCCACACCTGCAAGACTCTAGGAGCTTCAACAAAACCTGTGATAAAGAGTAACTAATAATAATAACAACAACAATAATAATAATAATAATAATAATAATAATAATAATAATAATAATAATAATAATTATGCATTGCTTGCTCGTTTCTTTTTGTCATTGACGTGGTTGTGAGGTGTGCTAAAAATAACAGCGAAATAACGTTTTTGGATAAATCTTTTAAGTTCGTGCACTCGCAATGCTTAAAACTGCAAACGACGTGTTGTTTACTCTTTCTTGACATGTGCTATGGGCTGAGAATGAATGAACCTCATCTCAACCACCTTCTCTTCATAGGTGATATAAAACTGTTAGCAAAACCAGAGGCTGAAATGAAGAGGGTGGTTGAGACTGTGAAAATGTGCAGCAAAGCTATAGGGATGAAATTCGATGTCCGAAAGTGTGCTATGCTGACTTTGAAACGGGGGGAAAGAGAGAATTGGAAGGGCATAGGACTGTCAAACGGATAGCGGATGGAAGACCTGGATGATTATGGGTACAAGTACCTTAGAATCATGGAGCTGGACAATATCTTTCACAGAGAAATGAATGAAAAGGTTATCACTGCATAGCTGGAACGACTCAGACTTCTCTTGAAGTCGAAACTCAACTCAAAACACCTTGTGACTGCCATCAACATATGGGCTGTTGCTGCAGTCCGCTATACTACACCCATCCTGAAATGGACACGAACAGAGATTAACCAACAAGATCGCACAACCCGAAAGAAAATGACAATGCACGTTACTCTCCACCCTAGGGCGAACGTGAACAGTTTCTACATGAAGAGGTCTACCCTTTGTCAGACGGCAAGTTTTGTCAAAATATTCTGCATTAGAGTGAAATTTAAAATGGCTCCTATGAATGTTTAATATTATCATGTGCACATTGAACACAGATTACAGCAGGAATCATAATTAAATATTTCCCGATTACAAATAAATCAATAAATTCTATGTATGTTTTGGAGATTGGAAATTGAAATTATTAAAGTTAATTTGATTAAATGTAAGTGACAGCGTCTGAGATATGAAAGTTTTAATGGTGAGAAACTAAATGTGTAGATTTAAATGTTAAGCAGTTAAAATATTAAATCACGTAATTAAATGGACATTAACGTTAGTGAAAGTAAGTAATTAAAAATATTACTGCAATGCAAACTGGGAATAACTTAATTAGCACCAGCAGACCTAGGTGTAAAGGAAATTATAATAAAAGTTGGACTATTATTGAGGACCAAAATGTTAGAATTAAAATTCTATTTTATGGCTACAAAAATATCGTTGCTACTAATTAACATGTTTTAGCAAGTTCAAAGGGCGGAAAATGCATTAAAAAATTACAGATATAAAATTAAATGCAAATATCTAAGAAGGCTCCAGCTTTTACATAACTAAATATTGTCAATATAATCATTTGATTACTTGAGGCGTTATACATGAGTTTATTGAAAATTATTTTTGTTCGGCCTCATGATCTGTAAAGATATTTAAAGATTATGTAAATAAACATTCCACTTGAAATTGCGTTAGTGTATGATCTGAAAATTTATGTTTGACTGCTTATCCTGAACAAGAGACATAATTTGACTCGGATTATTTAATGTATCCTCACCGTAAGTGCAACATTTTAATTTCCATTGATATTTATAGAGTAGGTTGACTGATATGTAATTTGAACGCTCACATTTAAAAAAAAAATCTGGATTATGATGGTCTTTCAAATGGTTAAATTTCTGAGCGAGAATATTTAGTGTCAGTCCTTAGCGACTCAGTTACAAAACAGATGGAAATGGAATGAACAATATCGAAATTAACAAGGTGGAGGGGAACGAGATGCTTTGAATGTGCATCCATGTTGGGGAAGCAAGCATAGACGCTGGACAGTTTGTATAAAAAGCGCATGGTTGAACCAGTGGTTACGCTAGTTATTCGGATATTATCAATAAATACCAAATGACTAATTGTTAAGAAAATTTGTGGTAGGTATATACAATATGAAGTGGTGTTACATTACTGTAAATACAACAAAGATTATAAGTTTCTTAGTTCTGACAACATCGACAGTAGAGAATTTAAATAAAGTATTTCAGCCTCTCTGAAATTATCTCTCATCAAGCTATACTCGTATCAATGCTAGAAAATGTAAATCTTTTATTACATTACTAAGAGAGCTGACCAATGCTGCTTTCAATTTCTCTACAATTTGGTTTTTTGGGCCATGTGGAAATTAAAATTTTGGATATGAACCCAATGCTGTTTCAGTGCAAATATTCAATCAACAATGCATTTGCTGATAATATGGGAATTAAGGTTTTAGGTATGAACCTAAAGCTGTTTCATTGGAAATATACAATCACCAATGCATTCGATGATAATTTCAGACCATAATGTCCTCGCCTTCATCGTCAGCATCTTTGTTGTCGTTGCTGTTATTTTGAAGCGCTTGTCCAACCCGATCGAAAAAAAACGCATAGGATAAAAATCATTCCAGATGTCTCGATCCCGTAATCTAGAACTATTTAAATACGAGTGTTCTTTATTGAAGGCCATATTACATAATTTGAAAGTTATGCCATTCTTATTTCTAGCAATCAATTTGCTTGACAACATAGATCGTATTAATATATAAGGTGAATCTATCACTTGTGTATTTACCTTTGTTTCCTCATAGAGCATGTTTTGTTATCTTAGAGATATATATATATGTATCGTCAGTTGAAGTTAAGAACGTATAAGAGTGCAAATAGAGCTCTTAGAATTCCCAAATAGCCGGCAGTGTTCTTATCGTATGCTACCAATTCTAGTCTTAGGTATTCCTCGTGTGTGAAAATAAGAAGTAAAAAGTAAAAAGTAAAACAGTCAAAAGGAAATGTAAGTAAGCTTAGGCAGCATTTTAATCGCTACAAATGTTTCGATACATACAGATCCTCGTATATACAGGATTTATTAAATTATGTAATGATTTACTAGTATAAGAAGATCTATATGTATCTCCTCAGGCGATACTTAGTTTCTCTCTCCATAAGTAAATTTAGATTTCCATGCTACAACATCCATGGCTTCTGCTTTGAACCTAGCAAACGCTGACGGTTTCAATTCGCTCGGTATGAGTGTGTTATCACGTTCGACATGAGCTGCAATGTGCACGTTGTCTGATTATTTATTCAGTTTCAAATGTTATTCTGCACATGCCAAACTGTACCATTACGCAAAATACATTTATCCATTAGCTCATACTTATACAATCACTTATACACCGATATACTATACATCACTGAATGTTTCCATACATACACACATACACGCACACATACACTCACACGCAGACACGTACACTCATACATGCATATATATGAAATATATGTACATACATTCAGATGCACACACGCATACATATACTCACTTACATATCAATAAACGCATTCACATCTATACATAGACGCTTATACATTTACCTACCCATTTCCATGTACATAGTTATATCTACATAGTTATATCGCTAAACGCTGAACACTCCTATACATACGTGAAGGCCGTAAAAAACGGGTTTAGCGAGATAGAATAAAAATAATTATAATTTATACACTGTTCCACATGGAAAATGCATATTTGGCACGGTGGTTACATCTTGGAATTTTCTCATCAGGTTTATTCACTAGATTTTCATTACTCTGTAGAATACTCAGTGCTTCCTACATTTTACTTTTACATATATATATATATATATATATATATATATATATATATACACGTACATACATATATACACCCGACACCACCACGCCACACCACCCACAACACCACACCACCACACCACATCACCCACCACCACACTACACACACTAGCACTGGCCACTTCAGAGTCACTAGCGCCTATTCACACACACACATTCACACACGCAAGTTCATTTGGGGTCACCAGCTCTTCGTTATCTCCCTTTCTTTCAACCTTTTCTTTCAAACATATTTGCAAATCATTCCCCATGCTTGACCGCTAAATCTACACCTTTTTTTTTCATTCCCTCTCTGTTTATTTTCTCTTATTTCTTTCTGTTGAAAAGCGTAGGCACGAAACGTAAAGGACGTTTTCATTTTTCCGAGCATCAAACTAATGCACCTGCTTGTTGTTCATACACTTGTCTTCGTGTTTTGTTTTTCTATAAATTTCAACTATATATATGTGTGCGTGTGCCTGCGTGTGTGTGTGTGTGTGTGTGTGTGTGTGTGTGTGTGTGTGTGTGCGTGCGTGCGTGCGTGCGTGTTGGATTATATGTGTGTAGGTGTGTGTAGGTGTGTGTAGGTGTGTGTAGGTGTGTGTAGGTGCGTGTGTGTGTATAAATATATATATATATGTGTGTATATATATATATATATATATATATATATATATATATATATATATATATATATATATATATATATACACACACACATACTCACACATATATATATATACATATATATGTGTGTATGTATGCATGTATGTATGTATGTATGTATGTCTTCCTATTTATTTTCTCTCAGAATAAAAATAAAATCGGAAAAGTAATCGCAAACAAGCGGATGAAATAAAAATAAATTGTCTTGGCAAAACGTGTCTGAAATCTTACTGTGTAGGCATTTCTTTCTATAATAGAATCAACGAAATGTCGGTAAATGAGTTGATATAAAAGAAGTCATATTGTTTACGATTCGTCGTTGGACAGGAAAATCGGCTCTAATAACTAAGCGATTCGTTTTAATACCTGTATAATGACGAAAGCAGCAATTCATCTTTATAAATGCTAACTGAATTGTTAGTTATCATGGGATTTGGAACAGAATCGAAATAAATGGAATAACAAATCTATTTACTATCTCCATAATTATGAGAGTTAACCAATCGCAAGTTGCAGGAAACAGTTTAATATGTTAAGACATTCCAGAACGTCTTTTCTCTGTACTGCTGAAAATTCCGAAATCTCTTTTACAACATCTCTCTTGATAATGCCAAAGATTTGCAGTGACTACTGATAAATATCAGAGATATTACTGAGGGAGAAACTGTTTATCAGGGAAAATATTGATCTTTGATTCAATCAAATGACCATAGATGTAGAATGATAACACATGAAAAGTTATATGTGCATGTCTTTTCCAACGCCTTCAGCAATGTAAGAGAAGTGAAACAATTACAATACTGGAAAAGAATATCTTTCCAGGTGCGTATCACATATTCTACGCTTGTCCTTAATTGAAATCGAATTAAAATATGAAATCCATGCACATACGGTAAACGATGTATCAATATGGAAATAATATGTCAGAAAACGCATTGAATTCCTCCTGTGATCGCAGCATAAATTAACTGAGACCAGTGTGTAGATTCACTTTTTTAGGAATGGTGCGCGACACAACTTTTAATGAATGCCAGAAACGTAACTAAATAACAAAGTAAAAAAATATATTCACTGTCTCTACTAGTCTGCCTCTTTTGAGGTTTCTATTTTGTTTTGCTCGTAAATGTTACCTGAATGTCGATATTTAATATTCACACATTTAATACGGAATCTAAATTAGCTTTATTTATAAATCGAAGAGGAAATGGTGTCTGTTCAGCTGAAATTGCAACTATTATTATAACATTAATACCATAATATTAATATTTTAATATTATGTAATGTTAATATTGATTATCGCTTTACTAGAAATAAGTGCAGTGCATTTCTTTCTTTTTTTTTTTCTTGTAAGAAGGAAAAGGAGAGAAACCATGAGGGTGTTGCCTAGCCGCAGTTCAATTGTGTTCGAGCAGACTTATAGTCAAAAGAGTTACAACTTCGACTGTCCGATATTATTCAGAAACATTGCAACATAAGAACACTCTGCAATTTATTTTTCTCAGATGTGTGTAATTTAGTGATATTGGCTGCTACGTCTTACATGTCGAGCAACCAACTAGAGTTCGCCGGAGTGTTTCTCACGCACATTAATGGCGTGAATGAAATTAACATGCGAAGCGCATGCTTGAACCAGCAATCCAGGTCGTCGTCCATTGTTATGTCCAATTGTTCCGGCATATATTAAGAAACTGAGAGTGGCTAATGGTTACTTCTTAAAACAGGAAGTGGATCGCCAAAAAATAAAACTTTCAATAACCTAGTCAATCTCTGTAAATTATATACCATCAAATAACATTGCATTATATTCCTTTTGTTTATTTTTCCTTTACGTAGCTTCCCACATGTTTGTTAGTACAGAGACTTACATTAATATTGTTATATAATTATGGTGGACGAAGTGGCATAATCTTTAGCACAGCATTTTGCTCAGTGGCTTTTCCTCCGTTGTTATATTCTGATTACAAATTCCGCCGAGGACGACTTTGCCCTTCATCCTTTCGAGGTCCATAAAATATGTACTAGTTGGGCATTGGAGTCGATCCAATTGACCTGCACCGTATCCCCAAATTCCTGGATTTATGTCAAAATTTGAAATCAATATTGCAATGTGCTCCTTTGTCACTTCCATTGTAGCTTTGAAAAAAATAACTGTTAAAATCGAACTGCACTCTTGAAAACTTTACTACCTAATTTTATATCAAGTTGATGCAGGTAATTTATCCCGTCTCGCTCCGAATTTTAGTTCATACAATTGAAAAAACACCAAGTGAAGAGAATATGACCAAAGACTGCGTGTACTCTTCCACACACGTCAGCTCAATTTAATTCGTCCTTAGTCGAAAGACACTTATTGTTCTGTCCTGTTATTTGTATTTGTGTACCATTCTCCGTTTTTTTTCCGTCCTAGTTTTCGTATACATTCGCTGCCTTTTTCCAAGGGACCTAATGGTCTTAGCTTAGTTTTTATTTGGGGCTGGCCAGTTTGGAGCAATCTCGAGTATAACCAGCCGAAATTACAGAAATAATCTGGAACTCGACTTAGAAAAGAAAACTCCAAATGACCCATCCTTGTTTTCTTTGTGTTGTCTATCTGGATGTTTTGTTGTCCATTTTTTGTATCACCTAACTGTCTGGAGGTTTTGCTTTCTTGTCTCATTTTGTATTTAGTATATATATATATATACATATATATATATATATATATATATATATATATATATATATATGTATATATATATATATGTGTGTGTGTGTGTGTGTGTGTGTGTGTGTGTGTAGGTATGTATGTGTGTGTTCGTGTGTGTGTGTATGTGTATTTATGTGTGTCTTAGGTGTCTGTACCCACACCATCACTTGACAACCGGTGTTGGTGTGTTTACGTCCCCATAACTTAGAGGTTCGGCAAAAAAAACCGGTACAATAAGTACCAGAGTTACAAAGAATAAGTCCTGCGGTCGATTCTTTCGAATAAAAGACGATGCTCCAGCATGGCCACAGTCAGACGACTGGAACAAATAAACGAATAAATATATATATACGACGGGCTTCTTTCAGTCTCTGCGTTTCAAATCCATTCACAGGCTTTGGTCGGCCTGAGGCTATTGTAGAAGACACTTGCATGTGATGCCAAATGGGCTGAAGACTGAAGCATGTGGTTGGTGAAGCAAGCTTCTTACCACACAGCCACTCCTGCGCCTGTGAGTATCTATTATAGTCATACTCTTGAATTATTCTATTTTGTTTGCGGAAATAATTCATTTTGTAAAAAATTAGGCCTTCGGTTATTTATCATAATTTATAGCAGCAATAATCATAAAACATCTCCCAAATAACATGCAGCTTTGTTGTAATTTGTGTACTAACTATTGCATACTAATCTGAAGTGAGAATCTTTATTGACAATCCTTTTTGCTATAATCCTGAGTTGTTTTATTTTTTTGTTTTTTTGGTGGGGACGGGGTAGGTAGAGAGTCGGTCGATTACTTTAAACCCAGTACACAACTGACACTTATTCCATCGAAACCAAAAGATTAAGAAGCAATGCCGACCTCTGAGTAATTTGGACTCGAAATATAAAGACGATCGAAATGCCACGAAGCGTTTTGCTCAGCATGGTAACTATTCTGAGATCACGCTCCCTAAACTTCTCGGATAATGCGAAACGATATCTAGATGTATCATTTTCAAAGATAAGTCTAGGGTCTATTAGATATATAAATGCATATAATCGTAAACGTCTATCTCATAAAGATCAACTTCCGGAATTCGTGCAAATTCAAATTTCATGATATGATCTTACATGACAGCATTCAAATTGTTTTAGTGATAACGATTTTCTGAGTTATGATGTCATAACACCGTGTCAGTTCGATGTCTGATCTCGAAACATATGTCACTATAAAACAGGAGATTGCTTCAAAATTATAAAATATTTTAACTTTAGAAAAGTAATAAACGAGACTTATAATGTGAATATGATTTATGTCTTCAGCAAATCTATAAGATGACAGATGCTAACGAACGTTTATAAGAAACGACAAACGTTAGAGGAAATTTAATTAAAATTCAATTACTATCACAGGATGTTTCGAAAACTAATGAAAACAATTTTTCAGTTCATGTATAATTATATTCAAAGATCTTGATAGAAATGTTTTATCGATCGTTGGTCAAGTGGTCAAATATCTCCTTATTTGATATAGGAAGTCCGTTTTTCAAAGTCAATAGGTAAGCTAATTTCTCTATTTATAAATACATTCTGGATATCGGCTTTTTGCTTCCTGTGTGATTAATAATTACAAAGAATTTATTTCTGATACGTTCAAAGACAATGTATTGTGAACCCTTTGTAAAAGGAATTTTGTTATAAATTATTTTCACAGCGGTCTTTTGATGAAATAGGAGATGGGCAGATCAACGATTTAACTCTGCTGATACCACTAACAGCCTAATAAATGAGATGCTTGACATCTCTCAATCACCGGCTCTTTACATTCCGAAAAAAAAAAAAAAAAGAAGTATTTATAATTATCGTCTGAAAATAAAGTTTATTAGAAGCAGAAGCAACTCTGAAAGAAAATTACGTAATTACCAAGTATAAATACATTCACGACAGTGTCAATACCGATTTCTTACAAGGTACCAAAATCCAATATACTTTAATGATTATATTTTCTCGGAGATGGACTTAAAAATCTAATATCGATTCTTTATGTTATGTTCAGCTACCCTGCAAGGATCAGAAGCAAGAATAAGCTAAACAAATGAGCATGTTTGAATTAACTCTTTTCCTCTATCTTTATTACACAAGAACACACACAAATACATATAGTTTGAGACATACGGATGATTACAAAATAGCAGTATTAAAAAAAAAGTTTAGGTTACCTTTATGCTTACTATGTATGAAATATGTTAGTCTCGATTAAGTTACTGCAAATATCACATATATGCCCGAAAACTCAAACTGCATAATGGAAAATATTCTAAAGTAGTAAACAATGCGTACTGTAATTTAAACGTTTTGTATGTGAGAATACCGTAAAATAAAATACCGATTAAAACATAGCGTGCAACTTGTAATAAAGAAACGAAATCAGAAATAATATCAGGTGATATAACCTGTCGTGAAGTCAAAAATAAACTCGAGGAAATGAATGAAACAAACTGAAATAATATATATAAAGTTAATGACGTAGATGAAGAAAAATATCAATAAGGTTAAGGAAAATGGAAAACACAATGACACGCCCAATGAACATCAATGTATGATCGTAAAACAGATCATTAACGAACTGGATAAGTCATATTATGAAAAGAAATTTGTAGCTTTTCATCAGTGTACAACCAGTAAAATCACTCGTTGTATATTATGGTACATTGCAATAAATAAATGAAGGGGCGTGTACATTTGAGTGCGAACCCAAAATTGGGAGCGAATTAGAATTGTATATATTTATCTATCTTTTATCTTTATTTGGTCCAGTCAGTTGACTGCCGCCATGATGGAGCACTGTCGTGAAGGAGTTTGGTCGAACGAATCGATCCCAGTATCTATTTGTTTTAAGCCTACTACTTATTCCATCGGTCACTTTTGCGAAACCGCTAATTTTGGGGGATATAAACACACCAACACCAGTTGCTAAGCGGTGGTGTAGGACACACTCACAAAGACACATACGCACACATAGATATATAATCCACAGGCCTCAAGCTATAGCAGAATACACATTTCTAAGGTGCTACGCACTGGGATTGAACTTGTGAGCCATATGGTTAAAAAGCAAACTTCTTACCACAGGGTTACACCTACACCTATATGTAAAACATGTTATCTAAACTTTAACGAGAATGATATTAAAATTATGAAGGTTAATTAAAAAAAGATACTATGTACTGCCATATTTTTGACAAACCCTAGCAATTGTTAGTGGTCAAACTCATTGCGTTATGACCGTTAGAATATTCTAAGTACATTGATATGTGTTCCCATTTTTATCAGAAGTGTAAGTAAATTTCATCCACTTTGCACAGTCACAATGAGTTGTTTGTACGCAGTAGCAGCTATTTAGAATGAGAACAATTAGATAATTTGGTAGGTAAGTATCAAATCCTATATGCACCCCGGCACCAGAATTAAGATATAAATTACTCACATTGATTACAATAGTTTAACATATGCTCAGTAACGACTGAATTCAAAATTGCAAAATAATGACAGACAAATTTGTCGTTTATAATACTTTCACTCTTCCATTGATAGTCATTAACGCCACGTAGTACTAGTTACAAGAGTGTTGTACCCGAGTTCGTTACAGAGAAATAAGAAGAAAGTTTATTTGTGTGTAAATAGCATATAAATTTGTGCATTATAACATAACATTCTACATTTACAGCTATTAAAAAAAATAAAAACATTGTCATTATAACAAAGTGCAAATGAGGACCATGATATCAGCTGAAGCTGCACATTTCTGGTTGATCTAGCAGAATCAGTTGGTGTCAATGGTTTTTAGTTTGTTTACAACATGCAACAGAAAATCTTCCAAGGATATGCATTAACAATCAAGACACCTGTATGTTCTACATTTCAGAGCATGACGTGAATCACTAGGAATATCAACTATACCTTTACGCGCGATGCACGCGTACGCACACACACGCACACACACACACGCACGCACACACGCACACACACATACACACGCTCGCACATAAACACGCACAAACAAACGAACACAAACAAACAAATACACATAACACATATAGGTGTTTATACGCAAGCAATCACAATTTTCCACGGGCTCCAATTTCTTGCTTGATAGAATCGTAAAGATACTATGGTAACATACAACGTGCCAGCGCATTTTAAATATGGCGTTGTCTATTCTTATCCATAATGCATTCATTCATATATCGAAGAATACCCTCACACAAAGACACACAGAAACTCACTCACGCAGACATACACACATCCACGCACGCCCACACACATGCATAATACAAACAGACATACGTACAGACATACGTATCTATACACACGCACACACACACACACACACGCACACACACACATATATATTTAGTAAGAGGAGGGATATGATATCCAGATAGATATCGAATTTCTCAGAGTAAAATGCCAAGGCTGGTTCTTTGCGATGGTACGCCTTTTGGTAACTACCTACATCTCTCATCCGATGTTCCAGTTTTTTTCTTAGCTACTTAGCATGTAAAGAGGAAAACTACGGCTACCAAATCTATTTCAAACTAATTGAAAAGGAAAATTCCTTTCCGAAATATGTCAAATTTATTTACCCTGAAGTGATCGCATCAATTATGCATAAATCGTTGCATATGAATATGCAACAATATGCGATTGATGCGATCGAAACACGTGTCGGTTTTTTATTCTAACTGGAAATAAACAAATAAGTTAAATGTTCAAATTCTTCATTCTTTTCATTTTAATATATATATATATATATATATATATATATATATATATATATATATATATATATATATATATATATATATATATATATGTATGTATATATATATATATGTTTGAGAACCTGCAACGGCCATGGATGCTGCCGCCTTCCCATTATATCATTGCAATATATATATATATATATATATATATTGTAATGATATAATGGGGAAACGGCAGTATCAATGGCCGTAGCAGGTTCTCAAATGTTGATGATATACACGTGATAAATGTTCATACATATTGAAATGTTGCTAGTCGATCACTGCAGGAAATACAATGACGATATTAAGATTTTAGTACATGGCACTATGATTGTGTAAAACGATTAGGCCAAGGCGTAAATAGGAAGAAAATATGAGTGGAGACAGGTGGAGAACGTAGTTCAGCCGGTGTTTTTAGGTGGATTTGGTAATTAACAGGCAGCTCGAGGCAGCAGAAGCCAATGCAATTTCTCTTGGAAAAGTAAGTTAAACATATTGCTCCCTGTGTTCTAGAGATTTTTGTGTCATAGGAAGTAGAGTAGATTTCTTTTCAATATGTTTTATGATGTTTGTATGAAGCAACAGCACCGCCACAGATGTCCGTATATCCTTCTGTGTATCAACTACGTTATTTCTGGCCCGTGAGAGCAATATTTGTGAAGGCATGTCTTTGAGAAACAATGTTTGCACTGATATGAATGACATTTAAGCCGAACATTCGAGATTACTTTCCGTAACTTTATCAGATATTGTCAATGATTATTGGGCTGTGCACTACAATACCATTTCTGTGATATCTGCAGTGATCTTCTTTTCCTGCTGTGGAAGGAAAAAAAGACAAATATTCTTATTCAATTGTAATTTGTCCCTCTCTTTTCATGAGAGTGGTGCAAGTTTGTCGTATGTAGATGGCATCAGCATAGAGAAACTGAAAAAAAAAAAAGAAAAGAGACTGACGAGTTATAAAATTTACATTAGAATGTGTAGTATCGGAGATTATGGTCAGTAAATCCTTAGTGTAGAGTCAAAAGTATGGTGATCAAAACCGAAACCCGGAGCACAATCGTTGACAGAAAGTGTGATTTAGAATTTCTTCAACAGACACTATGTCAGTACGATCTGACAGGAAGCTTCCAATGCAAGAGAGAAGATATAAATGGATCGTATGGAGAGACAACTTAACTAAACTTTTCTTACGTCAAATAATATCAAATGCTTTAGTGATATAAAGTGGAAAACCATTGATCTCTCGATTGAATGGTGAATAATGTCATGAGAGACAACCTCAAGGAATAGGTGGATAATAATGCACATTTTTCGTCCTCATTTCAACACTTTATTCGAATGATCTTAGTGTGCATCTTTTGGATGTATGAAGTTATCTCAATGCCTACAGTAAATTCCTTGTCAATGGGAGATCCGACGAGTGCATACAGTTTAATTTTGTTATATTTATTTGCTTCCTCCATGAGTAAAACTAGTATCATTTCATATTTTCCCAAAATTGTTTATTTCATACTATTGTGACATGAGGTTGAGTGAAAATATTTGATATCGAATATGATTACTGAATCACATCCGTTCTTAACTTGAAAACCAAACATATCGTAACAGGTCCTAAAATGAAACATTCCATATCACATTGAACTAAATCGGCAATATTTTAGATTAGGAATTCCACGTTACGCAATATTTTCAGGAACAAACTTGTCCTTAATGCGGGGGATGCCTGTATTAAAACTGAATACATAAGATCTCGTCTAGAAAAGAATACTAATTCTGGAATAACCTGCGAGGGCATTAGTTTAGTGATCATTGGTATACTGGAAATTTGTATAAGTTAAACGTATCCGATATGAATAGAAGTAAAAATTGATGCTATCCCTATGGATCTTAAGATAAACTTCATAACATATTCTTCCAGCTATCAAATCATACTAACACATGTAGTTTACCGATATTTTAGTCGTTCCCTAAGTAAATATTGGAGCAGAAAAATGAAATTCGATTACAGTCGCCTATACGTAATATAAATGCTTATTTATGGAAATTGCATCAGTAAATACTGTTGAGGTATTCTCACTCTCACAACGTTTGATAGTCAAAAGTTTATAGCCGTTCTTAAATATTCCATACATGTTTTTGAATACAGTGAAAGAGAAGATGGGTAGGTCGAACACCATAAAAGCAATAGATCAAGACTCACATAATAAGAGAAACGTTTTAAATACTTCAGCTATCACAAAATCATTTCTACTTGTAATATTAACTGGAAAATAGTTGAATTCGTAACACTAAGAGAGAATAAAAAAAAAATAAACAATATTAAGAACTCTTAGGATGCACTACCCCGTCATATTGTTCATGACCAAAATAGAAGATATGGCTGGACTCATATATTGAAAATTTTGACAGCATTATGAGATACGAGTAGATTTAAGACTAAAAGTCAAGATTTTATAGTCACAAAACATCTAATCACTGCATTAATTCCAGCAGTTGAAAACATGTCTCTAATTAAAGATGGCGACAACAAACGTCATATAAATATTTTCAGATAGATTTAGCAACAAGTGTACTGGTGAAAGAAAATAGAAAATCGTCTCCATAACGAAAAGTACCTCTAAAAATAAGAATGGTTTCTGGCATAGGCACGATGCCAACGATCATTTACCACGGGAATGATATTTATATCTATGTTTTATATTCTCTTCATCTCTCAGGCTAGATCCTGACATTTCTTAATTTGCTTCATATGTAGTTAACTATTATAAGAAAAATATGTTATTGCAAAGTTTATGCTCTTTGGCGTTGTTTTATTTTTTTGTTTTTGTTTTTGTTTGTGTCGCATTGAATCAATATAAAATCTCTGCGGAGATATCACGTAAAATCATTTATTTAACCATCGACATCACAGCGTCGGGCTTCTACAGCTCTCCATCGGTTCCAATCCACAAATTTGGCTAGCATCGCAAGGTGCTCTCCTACCGACACATCCATGTTTGCTTTAAACTCCATTGTTCTAAATTATTGCATTCACTGATGTGATGGTTAATACTACTATCCTTTTCCCCACATTTTCTCTTTTCACTCAATTACTGACTTCTATCAATCTTTGTATTTATCTATTACTTGTCATTTGCTTTCAAGTTGATACGATCAACGATTTTGGTTCTTGTTTCGGGTTCCCATCATATCCACAGTCATACTTCAGATTATTCTCTTTCAAAATTCTCAGTGTGTTTCAAGTCTTCTTCAACTTCCACTCATATGTCAAGTCGTTTATAGTGACTGTTCCTGAATTCTGCAGTAACTTCTTCAATATAAAGTGACGGTTTGTTGCCAAATTAATGTGACAGTCCCAGAAAAGGGAAGAATACTACTGTTCTGTGACTGCCACATTAAGTTGACAACAAACCGTCACTTTATCGTGCTGCTACTGCATAACTCTCTCTGATTGATTTAGAAATGCAACATTTCTAATTTCTTCAATATAGCTGACCACAAATAACATTATTTCTTCACTAGTCATCTAGTAGTGCTTCAGAACCAAATTTCAGTACTAATGATGTATTTTGCATTTAACGAATCCTTGCCTCCTATTTCCTTCGTAAGTAGAGGCTATCCGTATTACTTTTAGGGAGGCGTTCGTTATTTTTAGTATTATCCTCATTAACATATGCAGCAGCAGTAGCAGCAGCAGCAACTGCAACAGCAGCAGCAGCAGCAGCAGCAGCAGCAGCAGCAGCAGCAGTAGTAGTAGTAGTAGTAGTAGTAGTATCACCTATATGTCATTGCTAAGGAACGGAAAATTATGAATTTATAAATGTAAAGCACATATGTCACATTTGGAAATTCTCCACTTGCCCGGGATTATTAATCTTGATATTATTATACTTAAATACATTTCTCAGTTTGGAAGGTAGGCGTTTAATGCGTGTGCAGTTAAATGGCTAAAATTTAGAATGGAAACGAAGTCACAGAAAGTGTTTGACCTGTGAGGCCCCATTCTAGCGCTTGTCAAAATTTCACCATTTATCAACGCAAGCTAATACATCAAAGATATCACGAAACAAAATTCAACGGATATAAAAAATCGAGCACAAAAGAGAATCATTGATTAATGAATGGTTTTGAACATATTCAATGTGACTAAGCATTGGTAACAAAATAAAATTAATAGTAAATAATTACCTACTATAATGCTGAGTGGCCAAATTCTGATTGAAACGTAGTCATTTTTCAACAGTCACATGGATATATACTTTAGCCTACCCTTCAGTCAATGCTGTCCACGTTTTGCAGCAGATGAACATTTCTCTTGTAGGATAGGGTAACGGTTTTCTTTTAGGTTAGTAGCTGAATGTGCGTGCATGTTGTCGCGCTGCTGTTGTCAGAATACACAGTCTGATCGGATACGTCAAGCTCTACCGTTCGACACACTAGCTGCACCGCCTGGATATATACTCTATAAATACACACATGTATCTATCTATCTATCTATCTATCTATCTATCTATCTATCTATCTATCTATCTATCTATCTATTTATCTATCTATCTATCTATCTATCTAGATATCAACTGAAGGAATTTTTCTCTATTTCATACTTATTTGGGTTTAATGCGAAAAGTGGAAACACAACACAGTGATCTTTAAACTCTATATTTATGTTGAGAATTAGGAGGTATTGGTGTGTAACTAATCATAACTGTGAGGCTGCTACTTGCTGAACCACTCTTGAACTAATGTGCCATACGATATATTTGTATATGTTACCCTATAAAGAAACAATAATGACATGATATATAATATATTTTCAATGCTAAACATCTCTATATAGTTTATGGAAAGTTTACCTTGATGTTTAACCATTCAGTTGAGTTCAATAACAAGGTTAGAAACGTATATTATTGCACTCAGTAAAGTTGATAAACAGATAAGAAAGCAGTCTACTGTAATATCTTACAGACAATTTTAAATATCAAATAACTTTCACGTCAAATTTCTCAATTCTTAATTAGTGTATTATATTTGAGTTCCATTAATTTATCGGTTCGGGGATACATTGTGGTGCAGAGGACAGAAGGCAATTTCGTACAATTTGGATTACTCTTTATATTATGATCTTCCGTCATTATAACGATGATTTAGGGAGAAATTGCTATTTTAACACGCCGAACGCCAGCATCACTGCCATAAAATGCATCACATTATTTTAATCACCTTCTGCCCTCTGCTCCGAAATTTATCTCTGAACCGACAAATGTATGAACCTCAAATATGATACGCCTAATTTAGACTTCACACATTTGACACAAAAGCATTTATATTTTTGGTGCACATATTTAAACTTTTCTGTGAGACTTCACAGTGGACTACTTTCATATCTATTTACCATCTGTACTGAGCGCAATAATATACGTTCCTAATCTTGATACTCAACTGATTAACTGGCTGGTTAAAATATCAAGGTAAACTTTCTGTTTGGTTGAATAAGAATAGTAAAATAATTCAGTTCTATATTTAAGAGATGAGGAATTATGTACATTATTTACATTCGACGGATATTTGTCCTCATTTTGTTTGTTGTTAGCACAACGTTTCGGTATCTTGGGAAAATTTCGAACCTGGGTTCTCATTCCTAAGGTATTTTTCGATGTTATTATTATTATTATTTTATGTTTGACTTTTGTTTTGCATTTGTAGAAGCTGGATCCAAGTCTCACCCAGAGACCTCAAGAGACAACAAGTTAGAAGTTCATGTAGGTGTTATGCCTAGGGTACCATATATTTGGATTTGTACAGTTTTGTTCTAGTGAATGTTTAAGAAACCATAAGAAAATTATGTGTTTGTTTTAAAATTTGAGATCACATAGACAGTATTTTACGTAGGATATGGGCAGTTGCCATGAGCACTATCTTTTGAACTTCAGCCATTTTGGGGTTTCCTGAGCTAGGTAGTAATCAGCCCGTTTCGCTGTCATTCCCAGGGCACCTATGACAATAGGTATTGTTTTCGTCTTCAGTTTCCAAATTTTGCTAATTTCTATTTCAAGATCTTTATTATTATTATTATTATTATTATTATTATTATTATTATTATTATTATTATTATTATTATTATTATCATTATCATTATGGTCACTGCTTGGAATCGAACTCTTAAACACTACGTCATATGCCCGTTGGCAATTATGTAGTGAATTTTAGTGCTTATAACTCTAATATTTTTCTATCCTTGCTTAATACCGGTCCCCATATGCTGCTCATATCTGCACTCGGTCTGCTTAAGAGGTTGTTGTGTCCTAGCATATGTGCTGCTTCTTTTAGTTGTAATATTTTGCAGTGGTGTTCTCTGTGTATTATTTTAACTTCATCCCACAGGGGGAGGTGGTCTCCATTTTTCATACATGATCAGCTATAACCGATTTATCAACGTCTCCTCGCGTCGTGCTAAGTAGCGATCGTGATACACACCACGAAGAAATGATCAAGCTCAATAACGATCTGTTAAGCAACAGTATACTATCCACTCCAATTATGAAGAAGAGAGAGAATGATACCAACAAACTGTCCACAGTCTGTATACCCAATGTGAAAGGCCTCTCCGAAAAGATACAAAAGATATGCGGCCCATATGACAACAGGACAGTATTCAAGAGGAATACAACATTTGCAAATATCTCTTCCGAGTAAAACCACCAAGAGAAGAGAACATGACCAAAGACTGCGTGTACTCCATCCCGTGCAGCTGTGGTAGGTTATACAAAGGCGAAACATGGCGCCCCTTCAAAATAATGGTCGACGAACATCGCAAAGCTGCGAACAATAATAATAATAATAATAATAATAATAATAATAATAATAATAATAATAATAATAATAATGATAATAATAATAATAATAACATCGAAAAATACCTTAGGAATGAGTACCCAGGTTCGAAATTTCCCCAAGACTCCTGGAGGACGCTGGAGGGTATATCAGACTAAACGTCGTGTTAACAGCAAACAAGATGAGGACAAATATCCGTCGAATGTAAATAAAGTAAAATAATGCTTTAACAAGTAGCGGCTTCGCATTTATGATTAGTTACACACCGATACCTCTTAATTCCTACCACAAATCTAGGGCACATAACACGCTTTTTTTTTACTGCACCTTTCGGATTAAACGCAAATGTGTATAAAACAGAGAAAAATTCCTCCAGTTGATGTACAAACATTTATCCAACCAAAATAGTTACAGGACCATATTTAATCAATTAACTCAAAGTGACCTATAGTGACAAATGTAAATTTAAATATATAATAACAGGCAAACCATCTATATTAACAGATGCAGTGATGTATCATGTCCGCTCAACTCAAACGGCCTTGTAACAGTAAAGAATCGCGGACAGGTCCAATGTAACATGAACAGTAAATTAAAAAGTATACACTGGAATGACTGACAGAAATTTTATTTAAAATTTCGAGCTATATTTCCTCTTATAGTGACAAAGAAAAGAGTATGTCTACAGCTGTGTTGAAATGTCTGCAGAAAATCAAGACAAAGAACATAGACTTCATCAAATGGAAGGTTCCAGAACGAACAAACCCAAATATGAATATAACAAGAACATCTCACTTGTACATTGGCTAGAAACTACATGACAATACTTCAGTGAGTGCACATTTTCTCTTTATGTACACAATAAATACATGTTACTACAATAGCGAATACTCTCTTTCTCTCAATCACTTTATCTTTTTCTCTCACAATTTCTCTCTCTCTCTCTCTCTCTCTCTCTCTCTCTCTCTCTCTCTCTCTCTCACTCACTCTTTTACTTCTGAGAAACCATCTCGGTTTGCCCTGTTTATACGCACGTTTGCTTGCATGAAATTGAAATGATAAAGAATATTCCGGTTGTTTGGTTGTGTGGATGAGCGTGAAGTGTGATATTCATTATATAACCTTAATAAGCTTCGATTCTAATATGCAACAACAAAGATGGGCACTTTTTTTTCCGATGTTCGTTACCTTACCGATATACAATACCAACAACTGTAAGAAAATAGCCCTCCTCTCTACCGTAATCAAGTTTACCTGCAGAACCGATTTTGAACGTATACTTGTCCTGCGCGTGTAAAAATGAGTGTTTGTTTGGTTTCTGAGTGAGTGCGTGCATGTGTAGCGTTGTATGATCTAATAACCGTTAAAATTTTGCAATATCCAATCCCACTTACAAACTAAACTGACATTTATTTCAGTGTAGTTAATACTGTGTGAGGGAATGCCAGTATTGCGAGATTGAGAATGTGATAGTGGATTTAACATTCTGAAATCCATTAGCTTATTTACATTTCGAAGCTATCATATTTCTATCCATTGATGGACAATGTATTTCCATGCGATTTGCATTGAATCGCAAATGTTCATGGGGTGTTGCTAGCTTTGTTTCGTCACCTCAATACCGGATTTAAAAACTATTTAGTGTAACAGGCTGTTAGATTTATATTTCTTTTCCGTGTGTTGTATATGTGAATTGATATTTAGCTTATAT
Organism: Octopus bimaculoides; assembly: GCF_046866305.1. Lineage (NCBI taxonomy): Eukaryota > Metazoa > Mollusca > Cephalopoda > Octopoda > Octopodidae > Octopus > Octopus bimaculoides. The sequence continues at coordinate 47,434,636 of NC_142931.1, read as the reverse complement.
AATTCTCTTAGGAAATCATTCATGGGTTTCCTTCACATTTTGCGAAATTTAGTATAAAATTGAGTGTTGTCACGTATTGATTTTCTATTGATTTTTGTTGTACATGCCACATTATAGCATATTGCGAGGATTCTTATTTAAAGCGGTTGGTGAAACTGTAAATGTAGTATTTTTTATGTCCAATCTAGTAGTTTGACTCAAAAAGATTACAACTTCCATGTTGTAATTTGTAAATATCATTAGTATTTTGAAGTACATTAGTATTTTGCAGTTTTTATCGTATAGAAACTGGTTTTCATTCTCATGTTTATGTAATATGCTCTGATGGCGAGTATTCGATTGAATGAGGTAAGAGATTTGCATTTGGATTTCTTGACTAATTAAGATATATTTGTTTAGTGTAGAGTACGACATTCGTTTGTTGCGTACAGGGTCAGCTAATATTTCTTTTAACCTTATAATTTCCTCTGTAGGGTTTCTTTAGATATTGCATAATATAAAATCATTTAATAAGTGATTTAGCAACGGATATCTAGAATTTATACGTGTATTCATTATTTGCGGCACGCAAAAGCATTTACATGCATTTTAAAATTGTTTTTTAAATTAACATCCTATTGGTTGTTGTTGATCACGATAAATATATCGCCATGATGTCTAAATAAGTAATAAGACTGGGATTAAGAACATAATTTAGCATGTAAAAATTGTGAAAATGGTCCCTATCCTGAAAACCATATGAATTTAAGCGCAATGATTATGACAGAATCGTTAGCACGTCAGGCAAAATGCTTAACAGCGTTTAGTCCAGTTTTACGTTTTGAGTTCAAGTTCTGCTGAAATCGCTATTGCCTTTACACTTTTCGGGGGCCCATAAAATAAGTACCAATTGAGCACTAGATAAACGTAATCGTCTTACTCCCTTCCCGAAATTGCTGGCCTTCTGCCAAAATTAGAAACTAATATTGAAATTCAGGGTAAAAAATGTGAAAGATAATTCAATGAAACTTACACGGTACCGGTGCAATGTACACGGAAACACGTCAAACTACATTATTAAAAAAAAATTCTTATGATGGAGCTAAGCTACCTTCGAAAATTAATTTGACATATGGTTGGAGGAAAACTACATTTCCATTTGAAAATAAAAAAATAAAAACTAAGGAAATTTCAAAACAGCTCCTAAAAACAGATATCAGCTGTGAACCAAGCCGTGTCTCCAATAATCTTTTCTGCTATAGGCACAAGGCCTGACATTTTGGAGGAGGTGGGGCCATTCGACTTGATCGACTCCAGTACTCAACTGGTGCTTGATTTATCGACCCCGAAGAATAAAAGGCAAAGTAGACCTCGATGGAATGTGAACTCAGAATGTACCGACCGGCGAAATAACGCTCAGCTTTTCACCCGGCGCGCTAACGATTCTGCCAGTTCACCACCTTCAACGATTTCTCTTCAATAATACATTTAAAATTAAGTTGTTCCTAATCTACACAGGTTCGTGTATACATCAACACCACACGAACACAAATACACACCTAAATTTCCATGCAAACATATATATTGATAATGCATATAATATGCATATATGTATATGTATATGGGTGCCTGTTTGCGTGTTTATGTATATGTATGTAAATATGTATGTATTTTGTGTGCATGTAGGTATGTAATTGTGTATGTATGCAGAAGTCGCCTCTCCAAAATAGTTGCAACTCATATTAAATATTTCAGATATATTCAGCGACTTGAAATGCACTTGATAAATACGAAACGCAAACTCATATAGGATTAGATTAGTAGAAGTAGAATTAACGATGGTAAATTAAGATACTGTAATAATTGCATAATAGACACGTAATTAGTCTTATGAAAAATGTGTGAATTTCCAATAAATATATCTAAGCACGTTTCCTGACAAATATATTCTGATTATTTAAAAGTCGAGATTTAACAAAATATTACAACCAATATAATTCATTAATACTAATAGAATAGTATCCATATTCATCGATATTCTCTGTAGTCCATATAGGCAAGCTGTTAATTGATATTAGATAATTATATCAACGAAAATTTTATATCTAACACAGTATGAAAATAATTGAAAAAATAACTTCATGAGTAAATAAAACTACTAACAATCTCTTTGTTATATAATACTCTATCTCGCGCATGAAAATTTACCGCTTCTCCGTATTTGTCATTTAATCACTGTTCAATAATTTCTAATTCAGCCAACTTAAACTTATCACGAAGTACTACATCTAAATCAAAGCAGTAACTTATTTCTACTCTTGTTAATTAATTACTTGTTCATCAACGGAGCTCTTATTTTCGCAAACTGCTCATTAATACAGTCAAATGAATAAGTAACGTTCTAACAACTCTGTGGTTTGTAATTATTTACTCACTGATCTTCATGATAGGCATACTATATATGATCAGTTCGTTTACATAGCAATATCATTCTAAAACAAGCATTTGACGTGGGGGTTGAATATCTTTAAGGCAATAATGTTTCAGTCAAATTGTAAGGCGTTACTTATCATTTCAAAGATGCCGATTGTCATAAAACGAACACATAGGATTTTTTAATATACGTGCAGATGATTGCAAATTCAATATATCATTTTATACTTATGTGAGAAGAAAATCATGATGTGACTGGTGTAACTACATGGACGAGAATTTCTGATAAAATGTCGTTTCACTAAAGAACTTGATTTGAATCCATTTTAATAATTGTAGTTTATGTTAGTGAATTGAATTACTTGTCAATACTTTCTAAAGATGTATGGTATTTCCAAGTTGCGATCAACAAGCTATATTTTCGCTGTAGTTTAATGTTCTACTGACAAATGTTGTATAATAGATTCTGCTAGAAAACAAAAAATTAAATTCCTATAACCAATAGCTTCCTGCAAGAAGCTCTATTAATACAGAGAATTGGAGGCCGTACGACTATTTCTATGTTTCTCATTCTGCATGTTATTATACTTAGGATGTGAATTTGCGTGCACAGCAAATTGTTAAAACTTCAACACAAGCTAAAACAAAACAGGAAATATTTTGATACGGTAAAGCTTTGAAAGTTTCTACGGGGATATTGTAAGATAATCAACGTTCCAAATAGAAAATTATATGGGGGGGGGGGTAAATATTTCGGGGATATATGAGGCAGGTTTTATCATCACGCCTAAATTATGTACAGTAATAATAAATATAATTATCAAAAAATATACACTAGTAAATTAATGCAGTGTAAATATTACTTGCCATAGATATTTCATATACTACTCTTTAGAGATATAACATATTTCAATAAAAAGAGGAATATTGCTGAAGAAAATAGACAGTGAAGTGCTATGTATATGAAAATAAATATGTATTCGATCATTTCTAATGAACGTGATTCCTATTTTTAATTGCTATAAGTACACAAACGTGTATATATACAAACAACAGTGTGAGAGATTCTTTGCTGTTAGAGAATGTTAGAGAAATTAAGCACACGGAAATAACAGAAAGTACAATCGAATATAACGTACAGCGGTCCATTCAAAAAATAATATCGCTGCCTGTAAACAGGAAATATCACAATAACCAGGAATTTAGAAATATAAATATGTAGTGATCTTTTATAGTAATGACGTAGCTAATTACTTTCTTCTTATATATGTATATATACACACACACACACACACATACACACACACACACACATATATATATATATATATATATATATATATATATATATATATATATATATATATATATATATATATATATATATTATTTATATATATATATATATATATATATATATATATATATATATATATATATATACATATACACATGAATCCACACCCACATATTCATGTGTGAGTGTATGCGTGCACACACACATATACACGTACTAATAGAAGCTTAGGAGGTGATTCAACGGATTATTAAATATTTCGCTAGTTATTGAATAAAGAATTTGCAAACAAATATAATGAGAATGCGTAACCAAGAGTCCGATCTCTTAATTTGACTTCAATAATCACGTCAATAATATTTAAAGATTTGAATAGTATTTAAATGAGATGATTATATTTCACTACGATACAGAGTAGAGTTTTAACAATCTATGAAGTTAGAGATAAATAGTAGTTTCGAAGCCTGTTCGGTAAATGATTTATAGTATATTAAAATGCGCTTGTAATGTGATACGAGCATTTCACTCTAAGTTCATTAGAATTGTTACAGATATTACCTGAATATTAAAGCATTTTCCATAATTTAGTGCATTAAAGGGTGCACTCATACTTATTATTTAAATACAGCGATACATAATTTATTTTGCTTCGGATCATTTGGAATCTAATTTTTTTGTCTTTTAGTTCCCCATTTTTTTATACAACTGATGTAACCTTAGTATTATTACTCTAGTTGAAAGTATAAGAATCATTATATATTCTTCGTTTTAAATTTGCATAAAGTAGAACAGATCAAGTTTAAAGTGTTTAGGCCTGTTAATACGTCACATCTATGGATAATATTTTTAGTGAGGCAAAGACTATGTAGGGAGCATATCAGTTTTTTTTTTCTTTTGGACAATTACATAATTTAAGGGATGCACGAAAACTAGTGTTATTCAAGGACCACAGAGAGTGATAACTACTATTAGATCCGAGGGTATTACCCGAAATATCCGGTGTTTAGAAAGAGACAGCGGGATTATTGTTAGTAGTAATAGCACTACCATTGCAACGATGAAGTTAAAACAGTTACCTTGATCATCCATAGCTACATAATTTCCATTTATGTTAGAATCGATAAGGATGTTATCCGGATTAGTTGCTTCTTTATCACTATTACGGCTTATGGTTTCATAGGCAACGCTAATACCATTGTTGCTTCTAGGGTGGCTAGTAGTGTTACATATAAATTTAATGAACTTAGAGGCTGATGTTCTCTGCTGACGCACAATATCATGATTAATACTGTTGGCTACTTGACTGCCATAGTCCTTGCAATTAAAGTGGCGCATGGCACCAGCTGCCATATTTATCAACGTTAGGTTTGCAATTATTACCAGTTCTACTCTTGTTCCTAACACCAGCATCATTCCTTTTATTACTATTAGAGTTATTACTGACAATATTATTTTCTCTATATTGTTGTCATAATTGATATCATTGTTATTGATATTATTATTAAGTTGTTTTTTTTTTCTTCTTTCTTCAAATTTTCTTCCATTTCTCGCCGAGGGTTTTCCGTACATCTACAGCAGAGAAGCTTATTGTATTTTTTCGCAGTTTACACACGCAAATTCAAAGGTAAATTATGTATGTAAAATAATTAATAAATAAATAAATTCATGAATGGATGTTGTTTTCACAGCGATAATGCACTTCTCAGTACATGAGTCGTTCCAGTTAACACGGTTTTTTGCACTAGCAGCAGCAGCAGCAGCAGCAGCAGCACTAGTAGTAGTAGTAGTAGTAGTAGTAATAGTAGTAGTAGTAGTAGTAGTTGTTGTTGTTGTTGTAACAGCAGCAGCAGCAGCAGTATTAGTTGTAGTAGTAGTAGTAGTAGTAGTAGTAGTAGTAATAGTAGTAGTAGTAGAAGAAGAAGAAGAAGAAGAAGAAGAAAAGAAGAAGAAGAAGAAGAAGAAGAAGAAGAAGAAGAAGAAGAAGAAGAAGAAGAAGAAGAAGAAGAAGAAGAAGAAGAAGAAGAAGAAGAAGAAGAAGAAGAAGAAGAAGAAGAAGAAGAAGAAGAAGAAGAAGAAGAAGAAGAAGAAGCACATATAATCTCAATAGAGAACAGTACAAAAGTTACTTCTCGAGCCACATTTGTTCTATTATCAATTGACATAATATGAGCTTTTCTTCGTAGTTTTACATGTTCTGCATTATCAATATTTGTAAGCGTTCTGAGGGATGCTGTGTTTTCATGGCCGTAGCGTTATGCACGTGAATAATATGTTATTGTATTGACGGAGTTTTTTCATATAATATGTTGACTATAATTGATGAGTTGTCATTGTTGCTTTAGAAATGAGAAAATAGTTTTCTCAAGTTCTATAATCCGTGTATTTTTAATATGAAATTTACATTTCATGCAACTTTGGAATCAAAGTATATGATCACACCCGCTTATAATTATACCTTTCAAACCATGTTGTCAGAATATCTAAAAAATAACGATAATAACGAAAGAAAAAAGATACCCCAAAAATGATGAATATAGCAATAATTTATAAACAGATACAATTCATGATTAATTTTCGAAGACAACGTTTTCTCCTCGTATTTACGTTCATCAAGAATCGTGTAATTGTCATTAATATAGTCACAATAACTACAATTAAATCTAAAACAACTATCACCTTCATCAACACCTCCAACCAACATTAACGACAACACCATCGTCACGATTACCGATAAAAACCTTCAAACGAATATCAACAGAGAGTTGTTATTTTTTTTAAATTTTCTCTTTCTAGCTGTCTTACTGCTGTGTGGTTTGCTAATTCAGTGCTATCCAGGTTGTTTATTCGGTGTCGCATCCATTCAGTCTCAACTCTCTTGTTTGTTTTCTTGAGTCAACTGATAACTATTTTTTATAGAAATATACTACTACTACTACTACTACTACTACTACTACTACTACTACTACTACTACTACTACTACTTTTGTTGCTTCATTTTGTGCGAGTTGTTCTGTTTCACCCAGAGAACTCATACAAGAGAAAGTTGGACACTTCTTTGTTGGTGTTATTTAAGAAAAGCAAATGTATTTGCTAGTCACGGTGGTGCTCCAGTATGACGGAAGCCACAGAGCTGAAATGAATAAAAGAATATATTGGCAGGAAAGGGGGCAAAATACTGAGACTGATGTTTCATTTAAAGTGTTTTGCAATAGCTGCAATTATACTATAGTTTAAAAGATTTGGGTTCGATAGATCTTTCTTAGTATGTCGTTAGAGCATGGGACAATAAATTTTGTAGTTCTGCTAATTTAATGTTTGCTGGAATTTAATCTTAATATTTAAGTGTGTCATTTGTTATTTTCCCTTAGGTGGAATGGCCACACATAGAGTTGATGTTATTTCATGTCACATGCAAGAATGACGATTCCAACAGAGTGATTATCGACTAAACACCCCTTCTATAGACTGCGGGCCATGTCACAAATTTTGAAGTTGCTATTAAAAGGTGGCAAACTTGCTGAGTCGTCAGATTGTTGGAGAAAATGCATAGCAATATTTCGTCCGACATTAAGTTCTGAATTCGGATTCCATTTAGATTAACTTACCTGTTTCATCCTTCTGGGGTCATTAAAATGAAGTAAAGGTGAATAGTTGAAACCCATAGTATTGAAAACACCCTTCCCTTAATGTCAGATTTTGAAACCAAGCATACATGTGCGGCTTTTTAAGTATTCGGAGTGGACGGCAGATCGACCTTATGCAGCTGTCGGTAGAGAAAAAGAAATTATGCAAGAAACTGGGAGCAATTGACTGAATATGTGAGTCGATGAGGAGTTGAAGACTTTAGACAGCATCTTAGCTAAGATGTAGATATGCGCCATCCCAAATAGGTCTGTCTACGATCACCTCAACCTTTACAGTACATTATATAAAGTGTAAGTAAACGAACTGTCACACGGTTGGGGTACTGATGAATTTAGATCAGCCGGAAGCTTTAAACTGGTATAACATTCAATACTTGTTGACTGTCATCACAAACATCTGTCGGGACATCGATCATACGACAGGGCTGAGCTAATACTGTGAGAAGCATCCCTCGTGAAACAGGATGTAGGACAACTGCTTCAACATAGACAAACGGTATAGTTATAAAATTGCTCTACACCAAACACACTAACGTGTTCAGCTTTTCTCTGAGAGTGTACGAAGTGGTGACAGGAGCAAAAGTTTAAAAGGAAACGTCGTTGCACCAGAAGCTTGAGCGGTTTAACAGAGAAACTGATTGCTTGCCGTTTCGTTTGATCTAGTTTGGTCCAGACATCCAGGTGAAGAAAAAATGAGATGAGGTGGCAAACAAGGAGAACATGAGAAATACGAATTGAGCACTGGCGTCGATAAAATCAAATACCTCCCTCCCTCTAAATTTTAGACTTTGTGCTTATTGTAAAATGAATTATTATTATTATTATTATTATTATTATTATTATTATTATTATTATTATTATTATTATTATTATTATTATTATTATTATTATTATTATTATCATTATTATTATTATTATTATTATTATTATTATTATTATTATTACTATTATTATTATTATTATTATTAATATTATTATCATTATTATTATTATTATTATTATTAATATTATCAACACCATCATCATTTCATCATCATTATTATCATGACTACTGCTGCTACTACTACTACTACTACTACTACTACTACTACTACTACTACTACTACTACTACTACTACTACTACTGCTACTACTACTACTACTACTACTACTACTACTACTACTACTATTATTATTATTATTATTATTATTATTGCTTCATGAAAACTCTACGCTTATTTTTGATGGATATGGTGGAAAGTGTCAGCTGTCCACTGCTAGCACACTAAGGTGACACTTGTCTACTTTTCATTCTTCAACAACGCGTCTAAGAACTCTTGCAGTTCCAAGCAGAGATGATATTTGAAGGTGTTTTATCTTTACATTTGCCCAAATCTTTTTGAGCCTCATCGGCAGTGAAGTGCTGATGCTTTCAAGCAGGTCGATCAGCATTGCTACCGCATCCACTCCTCGTTGTTCACAAGCTGCGTATTTTCCACTTCAAATTTCTTTCTCTTCAAATGTCACCAGAGTATGCTATGTGAATTATCAGGCAATAATGAAAACTAAATAATTTTATAATAGTCACTTTCATGTCAATATCGTCACCCAAAACCTTATCAGCAGCATCTTAATTTTCATTATTCCTCATTATTCTAACTGTCACCACCACCACTACCACCATCACCACCACAATTGCAACCACAATCTCAGTCATAATGATGATCCTCATTTCGTGGTTAGTGACTTCGTTTGTTATGCCCTAATTTTGTAGATAAAGAAGCTACAAACACTAGAAATTTATGAATCGTTGTGTTGCGTCAATTTAAATTTCGTCAAAAAAACTTTCCATCAAGCGTTGGACAGTCAAGAATTTCTCATAGCACATAATTAATGCTGAGTGCTTTTAATTTATAATCAAGTAAACTAGCTATGTGTGACACATAACTGTTTGGGGAATAGCTGATGAAATTATACAAAGTGCATCGATTCACTACCTGATTGCTTGATGTCATCGTCATTATTAGTAAAGGTTGTGTTTCATTAATCACTAAAATCGTCTCTAATTATCGACTCTCTTTGGTGTTATGTCGTGCGAAGTGAGTGACAAAATACATAAATTGCTAATCTAATAGAACAATATACTTCTGCAGTCTTAAATCATGATTTATGGGAGTATACGCAAATCTGTTCCTCTCGCTCCAACTTTTTCTCTACACTTCTTGTTATTGTCGCAGCGAAGGATGTAGTATGACATTTACGTATATATTGTAAATACTGTTTTTACAGACGATTTGCGAATAATTTTATTTCCTGTTTTATAGGAAAGGAGGCATTACTTTTACTCTCGGGCTAAGTGTCAACCTTCAGCTTTCGTCAAAAATTGATGAAACTAATTTACAGTTTCTGCCATTTACGTGAAATTCGTCATCATAAAATTATGAGGTAGCAGCAAAATTTATAGGTAGTGCTAGAGAAACATTTGAAGAATGTGTTGGCATGTTGATATCCACTAAATTTGATTTACGAAAATCTAATCAACGTCTAATATATTAGTTCACGAAACTAGATTATATTTATGAAGACAAACATCTATACTAAGGCAATGCATTGAATCTGTGGTAATATTAGTATGTGCAGAGAAGAAGTAATTTTTATTAGCTTAAAGACAATATTTGAACAGAGTTGTGCTGATTCAGTTACAATAAGGAAAACTCTTCCCGCTAACTATAGCACAGACGTGCGGGGAATTGAATTTAAATACTTAAAAATACCTATTAAATCATGGCGGGAAATCAAATCATGTCAACAATGTTGTCTCAGCCATGTATCAATTCTTAAAACTAGAGAAGTAAACATGACACTATAAAGAAAAGCACCGCTGACATATCGATGGTATACAATTCGCATGCTATTCATGCACAGAAAATATGAAATATAAACAAAACGAACCATTTTTACCGCTTGCATGCCGGTTCCATCGTTTTACTTTATCGCCTTCCCTAATTGACTCCCTACCACTTCCACTAATCTCCCCCCTCTCTCTCTCTCTGTACATATATATATATATATATATATATATATATATATATATATATATATATATATATATATATATGTATAAGTATATATATATATATATATATATATATATATATATATATATATATATATATATATATATATATATATATATACATACATATATATATGTATATAGACATATTTACATATATACATATATACATTTATATACACACATACACACACACACACACACACACACACACACACACACACACACATATATATATATATATATATATATATATATATATATATATATATATATATATATTAAAAGTGTAAAGGATTATCAATTTATTAATTAATAAATCAATTAATAATTAATAATTTTTACCAAGCCCATCGGTATGAAAGCACCATTATTGGTGGAGAACTTTTTCAAAAGTTCATATATTTATAAATATATATATATATATAGATATATATTTAGAGAGAGAGATAACACACACACACACACATACATACATACATACACACATACATACATACATACATATGCATATACAAACATTCTTTTACTTTTTCAGTTATTTCAATGTCGAGTACCACATTAAGGAGTTTTTACTCAGACAATCGATCCCAGAACTTATTCCTTGTAATTCTATCGGTGTTTTTTTTTTGTTTTTTTTTGTTTTGCCGGAGAGGTAAACTCACTAACATCACTTGTAAAGTGATGTTGGAGGGTACAACCACAGACACAAACGGAAACATACACACACGCGCATTTATATACATATACAACGGGCTTTTTTCAGTTTCCGTTTAACAAATCCACTCATAAGGCTTTGGTCGGCCTGAGTCTACAGCAGGAAACACTTGCCCAAGGTTCCACCTAGTGGGACTGAACACGGAACTATGTAGGTGGAAAGCAAGCTTCTTACAACACAGTCACATACTTTTTGTATATATATAGGCATGGGTATACATTTAACTGCTGATCTAGTTTTAAAAGCATTCAGCATTTCCATTCGATATCGCACGGTCAAATCACGCTAAGAAAAACATGTAGTATTGTGTATTTTTAATATATGGGCAAGTTAGATATGTTGGGTGAGGTGATCAGTTGTATTCTACTCTAACAAATCTGTGAATCAGCAACACATATTCTGATAATTTTCTTCTAAATAGAAAATAGTCGAGATTACGTGTATTAACTACACTCGGAACACAGCCTCAACAAAATGACTTAGAATTTTTCGTGTGAAGACATTTTCAATATAAAATAATTCAGGAAAGGTAAAAGTTACCCAACGTTAGAAGGTACATTTAAAGAAAAAGAAAACTTACGTTACTGGTTTACTTTAGACAACATTCACACTAGCTGCAAAGAGCAAGAAATATAATACCACGAAATTGATAAAAGAACCACGATGAAATGTAATAAATCAACAGAACATGAAGATAATGACATGCTCACGTGACAGAAATGAATTTGATAAGTCTGAAGGATATAAATCTTCTACTGAAAAACTATATTTAAAAACATGCAATATTACCAAATAAACACCCAATAATTAAATGCTGGGCAAATGTAAATGATATGAAATGATTAAATGCTCAAATTTTCAAGTGTAATTATAATTGCTAACATCTGTGACAGGACAAACCTGAGAATCTAATGCAGAAAGATAGAAGAGAGTTCGTGCCCCTGTTTCTCGAATGAGAATCGTGAAAAAAAACAAAACAAAAAAAAACAGCAGATGAAATTATAAAGATATTAGTGATTAAACGAACCAAGGTGAGACAGGAACGAGAAACAGATACAATAACAAGACGCGAACAGTTCACAAATCACTCATTAGGTGACAGTGTTAAGCATTATATTACATAACGCCTGCCAACCAGAAATTAGTTACATATTTCCTTTCAATCATATTTATATTTAGAATAACAACACAGGTTAAACTCCATGTATAATTGCACTATATTATTTACTCTAGTATCGAATATATCGAAGCAGCACACCTCTTTTCGAATCTTATTGCAAAAAATAAGAGAAATGAAATTAGGAATGAATTAAATTACTAAGATCTTTTCTATACGAATGCCATTAGACGATATTAGCAAGAATTTTTGAAATGGAAAACCAACCCACTCATAGGGTCCAAACCACAGAACTATATATACATACATTTTTATTTATGCGCCCTTTTAACGCCTAACCAGGCTAATGGACCCGGTTTCCCGGTTTCTGTGGCGTATGTGTTCCCCCTCCCCAGCTGGACTGGACGCCAGTCCATCGCAGCTTTACTCAAGAAACAGGAAGAAAGAGTGAGAGAAAGTTGGGATGCAAGAGTACAACAGGGGTCGCCACCACCCCCTGCCGGAGCCACGTGGAGCTTTAGGTGTTTTCACTCAATAAACACACACACAACGACCGATCTGGGAATCGAAACCGCAATCCTCCGACCGCGAGTCCGCTGCCCTAACCACATATACAGACATACACACGTATATACGTATGTATATATATATATATATATATATATATATATATATATATATATATATATATATATATATATATATATATATGCGTGCGTGTGTGTATGTATATATATATATTAAAATATATAAACAGTAATATATAAACAGTATACGATTAAATATACATATGTTTCTATGTACGTGTGTATGTATGAATGCATGCATGCATGTATGTATGTATGTATGTGTGCATATATATGCATTTGTATTTTTAGCTTTCTTTCAGAACTTTCAGAAACCAGGAATACTCATGACCTCTGTCAGCTCATAGAATGAGTTAATGTTCCGTTTAGGCTGTTCTCGTTTGTGTCGTTTTTGTAGAGAAAACAGGACCAGGAAGAATATCCCAGAAGACAGAGGGTCACTGTGAGAACTTTATGGTGTTTAAAATCATCAATGTTAATAGATCCCCCTGAATTAGTTTAGGATGTCAAAAAGGAATGGTGCAGGACGATAAGTAAATGGGTCAAAAGCGTTTGCATTTTATTCGAATGAGAAGCATCGTTTTAAACCCTAGGCTGGAAAGTGAGAGATTGAAAGTTTGGTGAGAATAGAGAAAAAAGTTTGGTGAGAATAGAGAAAAAAGTTTGGTGAGAATAGAGAAAAAAGTTTGGTGAGAATAGAGGAAAACATTCGAAATATTTAACGACAATAAATGGAATATAGACAGGGTCAGTGCTCTTATTGGTTTCAATCAATGGACATTTGTGTATTTGAGGTGAGGAGACTAATGGAGAAGAAAAGAGTACATTTGGGGAACAGTTTTAAGTGTGCACAAGTGACCTATTTAATAAAAGAAACAGGCAGCGCAGGTGGAGGCACACTCCGTGTCGTAATGCTAACATAGCTATCGTTATTTAGAAGAGAGGGAAAAGAAACTCTAGTAATTCTGAAAATGAACCAAATAAATGGCTAGAGATTTTATGAAAAAAATATCACGTTTGTGCATGGCAGAAACATCCTCTGTATGCTGGAGAAATGGTTTTACATGTTTGCTCTGCTTTCTAGATGCCACGCAGATTTTCGGTTTCGTTGACATTCGCAATGTTTTCTTTATGTTCTTATGATGAACAATATTTATTACAAGTAAGGCCGTGAGTTGGCAGAATCAATAGCCCGGCGAGCACGGTTAGCATAATTTCGTCTATCTTCACGTTCCGAGGCGTGTGAGCGCACAAGCACGCACACACACACACACACACACACACACACACACACACACACACACACACACACACACACACACACACTCACACATAAATTCAATCCCACTATGTGGAACATAAAATATTTTCTACTGTAGCCTCGGCCTGAAGAAAAGGCCTCTCGTATATATATATATATATATATATATATATATATATATATATATATATATATATATATATATATATATATATATATATATATATATATATACATATATATATATATATACATACATACATACATACATACATACATACATATGTGTGTATGTGTGTGTGTGTGTGTATGTATATATGTGTGTGTGTGTGTGTGTGTGTGTGTGTGTGTTCCACGCAGTGCGACTGACTCCGTAACCATATGGGTGGGAAACAAACTTCTTACCTCACTGCTATGCTTGGATAAAGTTTAAATGATGTTACGCTAGTGTGCTCAATATACATCCTTTTTACTTCATTAACAGTGTCTATATTTCACAGAAAACGAGAAAAGTGAAGACACAAAGATAGTACGAAAACGACGAAGTGTGAGAGAGTGTGACTTACATTCACCAATTTATATGTATGCGTTTCAGTACATAATTTAGCGGCGGGAATGAAATAATTTAATGAAGAAGTGTTTAATAAGATCGTATTTGCCACATTTTCTACATTAACCCAAGAATAAAACCATAGAACGATTATGCATACTAAACAACAAAACATCTTAACAAGCAACAACTTATCGATTGTATTTACCTGGATCATTTAAGAGGAAGAGAGAAAGAGACAGAGATAGATACAGAGAGAGCAATAGAAAGAAAAGCAGGGAGTGGATTAATGAAAATGCTCATAACTATGTATAACTGTCACCGATTTTACTCATTGCCATATTAATATAATATTTGTCACACAGCAAAATGCAGGTTTTTCATTCGAGTAGCTCAATGTGAGTGCAGTTCATGCTACCTCTCAAAAATTTATATACAAAGCTATTTTGACTTTTTTAAGGTTTTGCTGAAATTCATAATACTTCACTCAAAAGGAAATATAAGGAAATAATTGAAATATCTGCATTATCGCATGACAACAATGGGGATAATTTCTACATTTTTTATTATTATTGTTATTATTTAAAGATTGTGAACATTTCTAGTGTCTTCATCGACTGAAGATAATATCTGAAGTAGCAAGCAAAAAAAAAAAAAATGTGACTAAAAATCAGTAAAACTCTTGCAAGGAATACTACAGCAGTAACACCATCAACAACAGCAACAGTGACAACAAGTATTACTACTACTACTACTACTACTACTATTACTACTACTACTACTACTACTACTACTACTACTACTACTACTACTACTACTAATAATAATAATAATAATATTGAGGAGAAGAAGAAGAAGAAGAAGAAGAAGAAGAAGAAGAAGAAGAAGAAGAAGAATTGTTCTATTAGCAGCTATTGTTGCTGTAGCTAACTCTTGATTCTGTCAACCTGTACAGAAATATACGTATGCGATATAATATAAACGATCATTGAATATACTGGAAGCTTTTTACATGGGCATATATATATATATATATATATATATATATATATACATATATATATATATATATATATATATATATATATATATATATATATATATATATCACACACACACACACACACACACACACACACACACACACACACACACACACACACACATATATATATAGCACATTGCTCACAACTACCCGACGAAAAGTAAAGTGTGTGCGTTTGTGTCTGTGTATTTATTGGTATTGCTGTGCTAGACAGCTGTCACGCGCAAAATGCCAGTTTCCAAATCCTATTTACTGATTGGATAAAAATTATTGAACTTTTGTCACAATTTTCAATTTTTTTTTCTGGAACAAGAAAATAATGACATTAGATTCAACGTTAAAAATTACTTCACTATACGAAAATTTAAAATTTTGACTTCATTAAAATATTTTAAAAACCTGTGACAGCAACAGAGAAGATGCTGGTCATTACCTCTTAGTGGAACCAGCAAAGAAATACAAAAAGGTGAAAAGAATATACATACATATATATATATGAAAGCTCTGATGCGGAGCTACGTCTATTTGTCGACTATGGACCGATATATTGAAAATTTGGTGAGAACCTGTCGAGGTTACACGCTCGCTGCCTAAGCTCGTCTGGTAAAATATCAATCGTGGCCGGAGACTGAGAACATATTGTCTAGGTCTGGTGAATGCTGCTTACAATCTAATCGTAGTAGACAGCTGTACAAAGTGGCCAGAGGTATGCAGGTCCAATAAACCAACCGCTAAGACAACTATAAAGTTCCTATAGGAATTGTTTACGCAATGCGGTTTTCCAGACGCGTTAGTTTCAGATAATGGGACGAACTTCTGGGTTTTTGGTTCGTAAAAGATTGTTGGTACGTTGTGCGTTCGTTACTGCCGTTGTTCCTATTGTGTATTGTTATAACACTGTTACACTGTACTCTTTAGCTACCGTACCTCAATATTGGAGGCGTAGGGATATAACAGTATGTATGTATGTATGTATGTATGTATGTATCAATAGATAGATCGACAGATAGATAGACTGACAAACAGACATACATGCAGACAGACAGACAGACAGACAGACAGATAGATAGATAGATAGATAGATAGATAGATAGATAGATAGATAGATAGATAGATAGCAATGCGTTCTGTGTGTAATACGATTGTAGTAGTGAAACAAACTGTTATACAATAACAGTAACTAAAATGTGACATGGCAGCCGCGTTACCGCAACGGAGACAGACACATATTTATTCTGAGTTCAAATGTCATCGTATTCGATATATCATTCATCATTGCAGGGTTGATAAAAAAAAAAGTACCAGTTGATGACTGGGGCTCATGTAATCGACTTTCTACACTCCTAAAATTCAGTGGAGCATGTGCCAAAGTTTCAAAGAATTATTGTTATCATGTACGTTCCGAAGGTGGCGTGCTGGCAGAATTGCTAACACGCCTGGCGAAATGATTAGTGGTATTTCGCCCGTCGCTATGTTCTGGATTCAAATTCTGCCGAGGTTGACTTTGCTTTTCATCCTTCGGAGATCGATAAACTAAGTACCAGTGAAAAACTGTGGGCGTTGTAATCGACTAGTCTCCTTCCCTCAAATTTCAGACCTTGTGCCTTCAGTAGAAATTATTATATACATTCCGTAAAGTATCTTGTGAGCGTGTCTTGAGATATTTGAAGCCTTAGAATATAATATTTGTAAGGTATGTATTAAATATTCTCTATGCACATGTTGTATCTTTATCTATATCTCTTGTCTCTTACCATGTACCTTTTACTTGTTTCAGTCATTAAACTGTTGGGGCACCGCCTTGAATTTATAGTCGAATGAATGAACCGCAGTATACATTTTTTATGACTGGTTCCTATTCTATCGGATTCTTTTGCGAATCGCTAAGTTACGGGAACACAATCACACCAACATTGGTTGTTAAATGGTGGTGGTGGTGGCTGTGGGACAATAACAAACACAAATAGTAATATATACGTATATGTATACGGTGGGCTTCTTTCAGTTTCCGTCTATCAAATTTCATTCGCCTGTCTTTAGTCAGCATGTGACTATATTAGAAGACACTCACTCAAGCTGCCACGCTGTGGGACTCGAGAGAAAACCATGTGGATTGGGAAGAATCTTCTTACCACACAGCCAATAAAAACGAGTGATCGACACCGCATTGGTGGATAAAAATTCTTTATTTGTGTATTAAGGTTCGTGTTAAGAAAATATCTCAACAATTCGTCAAGCCAATTACAGAGAAAAATTATTGTTGGTCGCCATTTTGGACTAAAATACATTTTCCTCTTCAGCCAATCCACCATCGACATAGCTAATTCCACTTGCAAAAGGAAAGTGACGTTGATGAGGGGAAAAGCTCCCCAGTAAATATGTGTAAAATGGGTGAATGTGGGGAAAAGGGTTAGGATAAATATACAAACTCTAAGCATGTGCGTGTTGATTAGAAGGCAACAGCTGGGAAAATGTTCGTGCCTTTGGCGGTCAGATTGATGCTGAATCTGCGGGCTTCCATTATTGGCCCTAGTTGACGTTTTTCTCGTATAAAGAGGACAGACTGCATCGTTCATGTGTTCTCATATTTTGTTAATTTTAAACACTTTTATCTCATTTCGCCCTCCTTACACTTTCTTTTGCGTCATGCCTGTGGAACCTACCACTCTACCGCACCCCATGCAAATGGCAAACTGTTTTTGCAATATCCCTTCATTTGATTCCCCTGTGGCAAATAGAGGGAAAAGGAAAACAATATTACTATTACTATTACTAACATTATATTGCTGCTGTAATTAGCAGTAGTAGAAGCAGCAGCAGCAGCAGCAGCAGTAGTAGTAGTAGTAGCAGTAGTAGTAGTAGTAGTAGTAGTAGTAGTAGTAGTAGTAGTAGTAGTAGTACCAGTAGTAGTAGCAGCAGCAGCAACATCTAGCAACACACAAGAAATGATTCATAATTGATTTGTAATTGTTATAAGACCAACTATCACAATAATTAAAGGTACCATGATTTCCCATGATACAGTTTTTGTTGATATTGCCAATCAGTTATATGAGATATTAGGTGACCGTCTGAAATATTATGTTAAATAATAATGACATGAAATAAAAGCATAAGACCAGAAAAAATAAAGGTTGAATGTACTGTATGCAATAATAGGCATGCATTTCAACGGTATATATTTTATCGGTCTCATATTGATGTGAAACAAAATCGCAGAAGACATGACATGAAAATAAATGGCAAATTGCTGCAATCAAGATCAGAAAACATTTAAACATCTCCTGTATCATTTCTACTCCCCAAAGTGTCATTTCTTATAATGATAACCATTAAGTGTTTCTGACTGAGGCACCAAGCCTGAACTATCTGGGACTGGATAAACGATAGCATCGACTATATTACTTATTCACTTATATCTTTTACTTGATTCAGTTAATAGACTGCAGCCATGCTGGGGTACCACCTTGAGTTTTTGAGTCGAACGAATCGATCCCAGTAAATCTTTTTTTAAGCGTGATTCTTATTCTCTCGGTCTCTGTTGCCAAACTGCTAAGTTATGGGCATGCAGACACCGGTTATCAAGTGGTCGTCACGAGGTTATAAGAGAAGACATGTTCAAGGTGCCAGGCAGTGAGACTGAATCCCAAACCATGTTGTTTGGAACCAATTTTCTTGCTACACAGTCACGCGTGCGATTGCTATTACTTTCACTACTATTATTTTATAGATTCCCAAAGGATGTGATGTCGGTCACGGCGGGGACAAATAGACGGATGAAATGCCACAAAGCAATTTGTTCCGAGTGCTAATGATGCTGCCAGTTGTTGTTGTTGTTTTTGTTGTTGTTGTTGTTGTTGTTGTTGTTGTTGTTTTTGTTGTTGTTGTTGTTGTTGTTGTTGTTGTTGTTCTTCTTCTTCTTCTTCTTCTTCTTCTTCTTCTTCTTCTTATTATTATTATTATTATTATTATTATTATTATTATTATTATTATTATTATTGTTATCATCACCATCATCATCATCATCATCATCATCATCAGTAGTAGTAGTAGTAGTAGTTGTAGTATGTTGTCTGTTACAAAAGACTCTTGGATAGTTCTCAATTATCGGTTATTCTTTACTTGAAAGCAGGCAATAACAAATCCGCAAAGCTTTCAAGTAATGCTTTCTCCTCTGACCCAAAGAGACATTTATCACCTTAGAATGCATGCTGTACCCAACCATGTTGTCTTCTGGATCGCCTCAAGCCTGACACCGGCTCCAGTGTTCTTAATGTGTTTTTTCAAAGCCCTTGGAAACTGCTTCTAATGCTCCATTTACTACCGGTGTCACCATTACTTTTCCTCATGCGCCATAACTCTCCTATTTCGTCCCCAGATATTGTTGTTGTTGTTATTATTATTATTATTATTATTATTATTATTATTATTATTATTATTATTGTTGTTGTTCAGAAGTTTTATTTTTATAACGTGCTTTCACTTCACTACCGAGCGCAGCTCTGTGCGCCTTGGGTACGTGCTGTGGTTTGCTGTGGTGCTCTTATGGTTACTGTATTGAAAGTATTTTGCGTAGGATGTGTGCAGTACCCAGTAGTGCAATTTTCTATATGTTATATGTATTTGTAAGTCCTGGTGTTTTTGTTATGTATTTGTCTCAATATTTTTTTATTATACCTAAGGCACCTACTATAATAGGAATTGTTTCTGTTTTTAGATTCCACATTCGAGTTACCTCTATTTCCAGGTCTTTGTATTTTGAAAGTTTTTCCATTTCTTTTAGAGAAACATTGTCATCTGCTGGTATTGATACATCAATTAGAAAGCATTTTTTTTCTTCATGATCTTTGATAACTATATCTGGTCTATTTGCCTTAATTTCTCTATCTGTGTGTATTGGCATATCCCAGAGTATGGTTGCTTTCTCGTTTTCTGTGACCTTTTCTGACGTGTGTTTATAACATCTTTTTTCTGTTGTTATTCCATAGTGTTGGCATAGCGTCCAGTGTATATAGGTCCCAGCTCTGTCGTGTCTGTGAATATATTCCTTCTTAGCCAGGACTGGGCAGCCAGAGATAATATGATTTATTGTTTCTTGTCCATCTCCACATATTCAACAGTTACTTGTTATGTTTCTTTTCATTATATGTTTTTGGTCATTTCTGGTGGGGAGGCTTTCGTCTTGTGCAGCAATTAAAAATCCTTCAGTCTCTGCTTTGAGTCCTGAGCTTCTCAACCATTGCCGGGATTTTTCTCTGTCTATTTCTTTCGCATTTAGTTTAGCCCAGTATTTACCATGTAGGGGTTTTTCTTGCCATCGTTTTATCATGGTCCGTTGCTGTTCTAGTTTTAGTTTGGATTTCATTTGTTTTATAGCTTTTGTTGTCTTCTTCTTCTTCTTCTTCTTCTTCTTCTTCTTCTTCTTCTTCTTCTTCTTCTTCTTCTTCTTCTTCTTCTTCTTCTTCTTCTTCTTCTTCTTCTTCTTCTTCTTCTTCTTCTTCTTCTTCGTATTTGTTAGGTAGATTGATTTCTTGTTTGTATTTGTCAGCTTCCTTAACCACTGAAAACAGTTTTTTGTTTTGCTCGTGTTTTGTGGCTATTTGTATTAGTTTTCCTTGCTTCTGGAGTAGGTATTTTTGCAGTCCTATGGTGGTTATTTTATAATAGTTTTCCAGCTGTATAAGACCCCTGCCACCTTTTGTGCGTTGTATATATAGCCTTTCTATGTCAGATTTTGGGTGGTGCATCTTATATCCTGTCATTATTTTTCTTGTTTTCCTGTCTATTTTAGATAGTTCGTTTAGTGTCCAGTTAAGGATGTTGTAACTGTAGCTTATAACTGGGACAGCTAAAGTGTTGATACCCATTATCTTGTTTTTAGCATTGAGCTCTGTTTTTAGTATTGATCTAACTCGTCTATAGTACTCTTTCTTTATTTTTCTTTCATTTGTGTTATGTTGTAGCCTATATAGTTCATTGACTTCTAGATATTTGTATGGTTGGCTTTCGTCTAGTTCTCTTATTTCATTGGCTTTATCTAGTGCTATATTGCTACTTTTAAGTAATTTTCCTCTTTTCAGGGTTGCTTTGGCACATTTTTCTAATCCGAATTCATATCTATTTCCTTGGTAAAGCTGTGTACTGTCTGTAGTAGTGTTTCTAGCTCTTTGTCATTTTTAGCATATAACTTTAGGTCATCCATACATAAAAGGTGGCTGACTGTTTTCCCGTAGCATTTGTAACCGCATCCAGTTCTATTTAGCAATTCAGTTAAAGGTGTGAGTGCCAGGCAGAACAAGAGTGGAGAGAGCGTGTCTCCCTGGAATATTCCTCTTCTAATGGGGATGGCTTTCGTTTTCACAAGTCCCTCTTTTGTTTGGAGCTGTAGCACTGTCTGCCATTTGTTCATTGAGTGCCTTATGTATTTTATAATAACTGGTGCCACCTTGTTTATGGCTAGTGTTTCCAGAATCCACGTGTGGGGAACACTGTCGAAAGCCTTTTGGTAGTCCACCCAGGCCATACTAAGGCCTTTCTTCTTTCTGCGGCTGTCTTCAGTTATGGCTTTATTGGTCAATAATTGATCTTTACAGCCGTATGAGCCCTTGCAGCATCCCTTCTGCTCTTCTGGAAACAGGTTGTTATTTTCCAGGTGCTTACTCAATCTCTGCGATATTATTGCAGTAAAGGCTTTGTAGATCGTAGGGAGACAAGTTATAGGTCTATAGTTTTGTGGTTTTTCCGTTTCCGTGGATTTGGGGATTAAGATGATTTTCCCTTTCGTGAGCCATTCAGGCATTGTCTCTGGCTCTGCTAGTATGTTGTTAAAGGTTTCTGCCAGCCTTTTATGCACTCCCGTCAGGTGTTTCAACCAGAAGTTGGGGATCTTGTCGTGTCCAGGTGCCTTCCAGTTGCTTAGTCTTTGCAGTTTCTGGGTGACCTCTTCTGTTGTTATAGGGGCCCAGAGTTGTTCAGGTGCTAAGTTCGTTGTTTTAATGGTCCCTTTCTGGGGTTGTTGCTTCACCGACCATATTTGTTTCCAGAATTCTTCCAGTTCTTCTGCTGTTGGTGCTGCAGTTATGTCTATTTTATTTTTACCCAGTTCTTGGCAGAGTCTTTTGGGGTTGGATTTGAACTGTTTGTTTTATTATTATTATTATTATTATTATTATTATTATTATTATTATTATTATTATTATGTTGTTGTTGTTCTTTTTCCTACTTCTTTCTTCAAATTTTCTTCCATTTCTCGCCGAGTGTTTTCCGCACACCTGGTGCAGAGTAGCGCATTGTGGGTCAGCTCCATTTTTTTATCTCATTGGCTTCGTAGTTCCGGGTTAATAAGCTTTGGTCTTGAGCAACTAATATGAAACTTCACTCTCTGCTTTTAGCCCTGAGCTTCGTAACCATTGATGCGTGTGTTTCTGGTCGATATCAGCTTGTTTGCTACGGGCCACATACTTGCCATGCAGAGCTTTCTGTTCCCGTCTGCTAGCTAATTTTTCATGTGTTTTGTCTTTGCAATTAATTTTATTATAATTTCGAAATGTATTACAATTACACTCACAAAAATACAGATGATTAGTTGATATCTTGATAGACAAAAGGATTGTTTTCAAGAGCTCTAGTATATTAGCTTTCATTTTACAAGTGTGTATCGGTATTTGGGGCAGCGATTTGAAAACAACGGGGCCCTGAATGTCTTTTAGAAAGAGAAAAATTGATTGTTTCTTTTCCCCCAAAACAACAGTTTAGTTATATACTTGAGCTAATGCAAGTAACATTTGTTTGTGTTACCGAGAGCGCAAATAATCAAGTCAACCTACCACATAATATGCTACTCAGTCAATCAATCATTTATATCTCACTCATGGCGCTGCATGTTTCATGTGCAAGGCATATATTTTTCATAAACTACACTAATCGATAAGTTATTATCAGAGGAACATTTTGCAATACAGTAATAATTTATTCTATGGACTTCTACAAAGTTTTCTATTATCGAGTGTTACTGAGAATGTAATGGACGGCTCAAGACTTTGGACAAGTATGTTTCAAGATGCAACGTAGTGGGTTCGAAAGAAAGGCTTGTTATCTGCAAAGTGAGATTCTTAAAATTTTAAACATATATCGCTTCTCTTTACCTGTGCGTGTGTATCTGTGTGTCTGTGCGCGCGCATGTGTGCGTGTGTGTGTGTGTATCCCTGTGGAAATCAGCTTAGTGAGGAATATTGCATATATGTGAAATTTTCTTACAGCATGGTTACGTGCAGCTAAAGTACAGGATAAATATTTTTTTTATAAACAAACGTTAGTTTTATGACAATATTTTCACTTCATTCAAGAAAAATAACTTCGTTAAGAAAGTGATTTATACTTTGTATATAACTAAACATTGTATTTTACAATGTGATGACGGTAACTATATATCTGATATGAACATGTCAGTAAGTAGTGACAGATTGATTATTACATAACGGAAGAGAACTAAGATGTATAATATAATGTTTGCTTTAAACGTCATAATGGCCGATACAAGAAAGCGAAAGTAACGTTTTAATCGTCAGATCTGCAATTGCCATTTGAGATACCTAGTTGTGATGAGAATATTATTCTACACATTCGAAACATTAATTTAAAGCAACGAATAAACAAACGAAAACAACGAAAATCCATTATTTGGTTGCTTGCTATGGCAGAAATTGCTGCAAATCTTCCTTAAATTACACTCGACTCTTCTAGCAAGGCATGTACAGAAATGCATATTAAACTATACACGATAAATAATTGAAATGACAACCAACTGAGGATGGTTGGGGCGGATGGAAAAGTATACCCAAATTTAATGGGATTTTTCATCTTCGATAATTTGGCTCTTTTTCCACCGCTCTGTGTTACATTCACCTGCCCCATAAGAGTATTTAAACTGAAAGAAGATTTGAGCAATAATACAGCCATGTACGCAAACATTATTCTTTTTCTATGTGTAGCTCTTTCGCTTTAATTTCGTGCTATTGTTATGAAAGCTATCACTTAATATATCGAACTCGTGTATTTTCAGACTCATCTGCAGCAGTAGTAGTAAAATAAATTCTGTGCCCAAGATACAAATTCAGGTACATGATTCTATTTTCTAGGAAATATGTTACATTAAAGAAAACTACTTAAATCATTCAATTAATAATAACTCAAACCTCATATGTGTTATCTAAATCGACATGCTGTTCGCTTGACCACTTAAGTGTTTGTGTATTATAGGCTGTTCAGGTTTAGCGGACACGATGAAATATAATAAAGATCCAAGCACAAATGTGGTGCTACAAAATGAATAACTCGAATTAGTAGTGAGTATATTATATAATGGGGATGCTTTTAGTGTGCCTTTATTATTGAGTTCAAATCATAGGCAGTGTGTATTTTGGACAAGAATATGTTGCAAGAAAATCATTCACTGATATCCAATAAAGATACGTTTTAATTTCACTTATTGTTATTAAATTATATCATTTGAATATGTCGTAAAAAAGATATCACTATATCACATGACATTGTCATACACAAAGCAGAGCATAACATTTTAATTATGTCTGTGCTAGTGAGAAAATCTCTTCTGTAAATTTATTTACTGGCAGAAACATTAGCATATATTTTATTATTTGAACTTTAAATGGTATCACTTTTAAAAACGATATTGAATTTACAATGACATATTCATTTTCAGACGAATTCCCTACAGTTAACAAAATTCAGCAATGAATCATTCTTCGGTCCCCTATCCTGGTCTCCGAAAGTTTAAACTAACTTTGCTTTTAATACTAGGATAATAAATACTTTTTTTTTATTCTGAAGGCCGATACTTTCTGTTAACAAAATTATCTCATATAAGCCATAAAGACCCTGAGAACATAGAAACAACGTGTTGACGATTAATATACATAATTTATTAACAATGTTGATGGAACTGTGACAAAATATCATAGATTTCTTTCAAGTCATATCAATTATCCACCACGGCAGTATGGGTGGCTTTTATATTTGTCAGCAAGATTTCAATAAAACTATGACCGGTAACAGTGTCAGACAATTTAATAATTAATAAATTTTAACACTATTTTTTGTTGCTAGCTGACAGCTGACATTGAGATGTACAAATTGTAATTGAATGTCTTGCCAAACTATATTGCCAAATAATTTCTGTTTAATTATATTGCACATTTTCTTTCGTGCTCTATGGTAAATATTTTACAAATATATATAATATTTTTTCAGTTTTTCAAAAAGCATTATTGTAGGTCAAGTTATTTGGATTCAACTGAAAGTTTTACTGAATCTACGATTTTTAAAGTTGTGATATCTTTCAGAGTTTAATTATTAGATTTTCAATATTAGTTGCGAGGAAACTTAAGGGTCACTGATTGAATTCTTAGAGTGTCGGACAAAATATAACTTGCCATTTAGCTACAGCCATTTACTTTCAGACTTCATATTCTTTTGAATTATCTCTGCTTACGATGTCCACTGAATAATTATCAGTCAATATAACTGTCTGTGCCGTCTCCCAAAGTGCTAATGATAGAATCAATACTGTCAATGTGAAACACCTACAGTTAATTGGGGTTGTGAAGACATACAGAGAAAACAATGAAACCAAATCAGGCGGATACCGCACCTATTCACCTCATCTTGTCTAGAAACTTCACAAATTTAGAAATTCCACATTAGATGAGGTGAATAGGTGTAATTAGAGGAGAAGTTTAAATAAATATCGTTGATTTCCCTAGTGACTAAACACATAATTTCTAATATATTAACAATGATCTTGGCATTATATCTACCATATCATACGCTGAGGTTAGAATCCAAAATTATGCCTATGCTTTACATATTGAGAGATCTGTAAACTCTGTCAAAGAGGGATATTGCAAGCTTTAACTCCAAACGAAACCCCATGAAACAATAATAACGAAATTTTCAGCCAATTCTTTTCAGTTCTATTCGGTTACCTGATGTCAACAACAGGATGAACGTATATTTGTAATATGTTACCTCCCGTGATCTCAATATTCACTTATGTATTATGAACTCCAGTATGTAATGTAGTACGTTTGATGTGATAATGTTCTCCTTTAACATGAAACCATTGTAAACCAACAAAGGAGATATGTATGTGTGACTGTGTGAGTGAGTGTGTAATATATATATTTATGGAGTGTTTGAAGTGGTGTACAGATGTTGTATATTGAGAAAAAGGAGACAGTCAGAGTTTTAGATAATTCTTTATTAGCGCTTTCGTTCACTTTTCGAAATCCTTAAGACAAAATCAAAATCAAAATGGCAAAAAAGAACGTTTCGTTATTCCTTTACATGAATCGGATGCTTTTTTTTTGTTTTGTTTAGAAGGAGAGAATATTATTTTTTTCTTTTTTTAGGAAAAACGAGGTAGAGAGCGAAAGATTTCAGGACAATGAAGAAAGAGTACAAATGATAAAGTATAGCAAAAAGATAGATAGACATAAAGATATATAGATGTTAGATAGATAGATATACAGACATACATACAGACATACAGACATAAATACATACTTACATACATACATACATACATACAGAAACAGTGTGTGTGTGTGTGTGTGTGTATGTGTGTGTGTGTGAGAGAGAGAGAGAGAGAGAGAGAGAGAGAGAGAGAGAGAGAGAGAGAAAGAGAGAGAGAGCTTTCTTTTCAGTTTGATGCGGTCAATTCATTGAAATTTCATTACAAACCATTTTTCCTTTTGTCTTTCTTCTTTCACTTTTTTTCTTTCTATTGTATACCTATCAACATATTTGTAAGTAAACACTTTTTTTTAACAAGAGTTGGCGACCTTTCAAAGCTGTCAAATTTAGGAAGTAGGATGGAAAAAATAAGAAAATAGGGGAGGCTGTATCATCACGAAAAAATAGAAAAGTGTTCAAAGTTCAAAGACATATGAAAATATATATTTTTTTACACTTGTATAGTCAAGTCCCATATTCTGTGTAATTCCATGTTTTGCATGAACAAACATTGACTATTAGTACAATATTCATAAATTAAGAAAATATAGACAGAATATTAAAAAAATTATTTGGTACTGATTATAATTCAATCTTTCCTTTATGAACATTTAATCAAACATCATAAATGAGTTTTATATGTATATTGTGTATTTAGCTGGAAGCTACACTGTAGGATATAAATTATATAATAAATCAGGGCCTGCTTAAATATAGTTTTTGAGTATCTTTCATTCTTTTGTAGAATTTATTTTTCTTTCTCTTGCTCGATTGGATAAGATAATTCAGAAGAGATCTTTTTCACGAATTACCTTGCCTAGTAACTACATTAAATATATTTCTTAATCAGTGGTAAAATGGTTCTAGCATTCTTTCTGGGATATATGTAAGTCGTATAAGAACAACAGTTGTCAAAATCCCAACGTTATATATATATATTTATATCTGATCATTTATAGAGATGAGAATCACGTTATTAGAATTGAAGCCACATTCGGAAACAACAGAAATAGTATAATAAAAATGTTTTCTAACGGCGGGGAGCTGGCCGACACGTTAGCACGCCGGGCAAAATGCTTAGCGGTATTTCGTCTGTCTTTACTGTCTGAATTCAAATTCCACCAAGGTCGACTTTGCCATTCATCCTTTCGAAGTCGATCAATTAAGTACTGGTGTCGATCTAATGGACTTGACCCTCTTCCAAAAATTCGGGGCTTGTGCCTAGAGCAGAAAAGAATGTAAATATTTTCTCTTTATCCATCATCATTACTTTTAAAACATAATGAAAAAAAAAATGAGTTGCTCTGCTTCTCTTTCAAACATTTAGTTTTGGAGAGATATTTTCGCTGAAGTGTAGCTCCATTGCTTTTCGGAACTTTAGATAATCTAATGAACATTAGTAAAAGGGAAAGATTTTAAACTTTCCTTGATCGCATGTTTCTAGGTGCGTTTGCAGTAGAATGTTGCGCAATTTCTCTTGTCGGATGTGTTGTCTGTTGGATTCTTACACGTTGGCAGAGGGAATTGTTTGTTTCGCCAATGTAATTTTCCTTGCTGTTGGAGAAAATAATGTAGTATATGAGATTCTGCGTCTTGCAGTTCATATCTGCATTTAATTTGAACGAGAATGTGGTCTTAAATTTTATGTGCGAACCACTTTCTAAGTATCTAAAGTTGTTATTGTTGTTGCATGTTCTACATTTTCTATCTCCAAATTCTTTTACGTAGAACTCTGATTCCTTATTTGATGTGAATTTTGTGGTATTTTCTCCGTAAAAAAAGTAATTGTATTATTGTACTTCTATTGTTTTTTGTTTTTTTCGATGTTCTGGTTCCCTAATAGGTGATGGTATAGTTCATGCTCTTTGTACGTATTTCGACATCTATAGATTCTGTCTTCATTCCATCTTCTATGATTATTGGGCCATTCAGGATATAGGGGAATGCTGGTCGTTAAAATGGGTTTCTTGAGTTTCAGTGATGATTATTCATATTACGGTTTCTGTTTTGTTCGTATTTTATTTATTTTTCTTTCCATGTATTCATCCCTCTCGGTAGTATATATATATATATATATATATATATATATATATATATATGTATATAAAGGGCATTATTACAGAAAAATAATAACGCCACACAGTGGACTTCTCAAAATAACCACATTTAGTACTTAATGCGAGGAAAAACAACCAACAGAAGATGACCAACTTTCTTTTAAATAAAGTTAACTATTTAAAAGAAAGTTGGCCATCTTCTGTTGGTTGTTTTTCCTCGCATTAGGTATTAAATGTGGTTATTCCGAGAAGTCCACTGTGTGGCGTTATTATTTTTCTGTAATAATGCCCTTTATATAAATATAAACGAATAATTATATTCTTGGGAATAGAAATTTCCCTTATGAATTTTTTTACACACTGGCTTCTTGATAAAATTCTTGTAAAAGAGTTTTATCCCTTTTGGAATTTATATATATATATATATATATAATTATGTGTATTACTTCTATCTTAATGAATAAAAATTCTTCTGATAGAATAAGGTCATAATGTCTTACGTTTAAGATGATTCCCATGCTTTACCTGATGAGAAGGTTACAATTTTAATATCAAAGATCCAAATGGATCACACAGGTTGTAATCCTTTGAAACATATGTAGGAATAAAGTATGCAATTATAACATGTGTTTTCTCCAATCCTCAAATTCTCATATATATATATATATATATATATATATATATATATATATATATATATATATATATATATATATATATATATATATATATATATATGTATGAATGTATGTATGTATGTATGTATGTATGTATGTATGTATGTATGTATGTATGTATATATAGATGCATAGATACACATATGTATATACATACGGATATAGATAAATTAAAACTTCAGTTCTAGTGCTGAATACTAACATCATGATTGAAACTTGAAGCACTAATAGAATTTAAATAAAACTGGCTGACCCTTGGAACAAAAACTCTACCAGGAAATAGAGGAGAGATATAACACCAAATTTAGGAAGCTTATAGGAAAAGCATGGAAGAGATACCTGGACGATTGCTTCATAATCTGGACCAAACCTCAAAGCATTGTGGAAGAATTTAACATCCTCCTGAACAACCTACACCCATCCATCCAATTTACAAAGGAGATGAACAGTAGCAAATTACCATTTCTAGATATAATGGTAATTAAAAAGAACACCGCCATTACCACAGATATATATTACAAACACACAGACACACACCAATACTTGAACTTTAAATCGTGCCATCCACCCCATACAAAACGCAACATACCATGCTGCCTAGCCAGGAGAATATGTACTATTGTAGAGGATATAGAGACCAGAAATCAACGCCTGATGGAACTGAAAGAATTTCTGCTGAAGCAAAAATACCCATCACGACTCATAGAAAATGGTATTCAGCCGGCTTCGAAAACACCCATACAACAACTGAGGACACCGCAAAGAAAAGACAAACAGGAAAAGATCATTCCATCTATAGTGACACAAAATCCATGCCACCAGAACATCTTTAATATCGCCAAAGCGAACTTACCGATCCTTGCACAAAGTAAGGAATTGAGAAATATCATTACAGATCAAAATATAACTCTCAGTAAGAGACAACCTAAAAACTTGAAAAAACTATTAACAAAGGCAAGGTTTGACCTCAGCAACAAAAATCAAACATTCACTGTATCTAAATGCAATGATAGCCGATGCGGCACATGCCGATCAATCCATACCGGCCCATATATGAACACAAAAACAGGGAAAATATTCACCAATGCGAACATGAACTGCAAAAGTAGAAATCTAATCTACTGCATCAAATGCCCTAATTGTGAAGAATTGTACGTTGGCCAGACAGGTAATGCACTATCGGAACGCTCACGGGTACATCGACAACAGATTAAAAACCCAGAAGTCCGCCAAATACCACTGAGTAACCATCTAGCAACATGTGGTCATCAAACTTTTATTATATTTCCATTCCATAAACTTTACAACCGGAATGAAATTGAAAGAAAATGCAAAGAAAAGAACTTTATTAAGAAATTCAAACCCACTCTTAACAAACAATGATTAAATCCATCTTACTTGGGGTTTAAAAATCTTATCCCTGTAACCATAACACAAAAAAATCTCTCATATATCATCATTTCTATAAATAGATTTGGCATCATTTCTAAGAACAGCCAAACACCTATTGGGGTTTAAAAATATCATCCCTACAACCCACACAAAACAATAAATTAAAATATCATCATTTCTAAAAATAGATTTGACATCAATAGCCAAACACCTACTGCTGCCGTCCAAAGGAATTGGTATAAAAGACATAAAACCAGCCAACTTATTACAGTCTGTTAAAGTCTGTCATACCGGCCATGACGAAGGGAAATAGCCCTGAAACTCGAGTCGCCTTTATATATTTATATTTATATATTTATATATTTGATCCTTTATATTGAACACTCAATATTTCATCTACATTCAATACTTTCTTTCATGGTGCCATCCATTTTTATTTTATTTTATTTTATATTATATATTGTATATTATATTATATATTGTATATTCCATATTCTATACCCCACATTGGTTCTGCAGGAATATAAATAAAACATAAAAGCAGACAGTGTTGGAACTCTTTTAAACAAAATAATATATTCCTCTATACACAATCATACAAAAAAAACCACCTTTTTTGTATTTATTTTTACTCGCATATATATATATATGTGTGTGTGTGTGTGTGTGTGTGTGTGTGCGTGTGTACATATAAGAGGGATGAACACTTGGTAAACATCCAATATGCTAAATTTAGACCTCATATGGTCTGACCGCAAAGAAAAGTTCGGCAAACGCCAGAACGTAAGCGAGCAAAACAAATAAAAAGATACAAAATATGATTAGTCACATACCAAGTTTCATTGTTGTTACCATTTACATATTTGCACACACACACACACACACACACACACACACACACACACACACACACACACACACACACACATACATACACACACACACGATAGATCGCTGACCACTACATTTATATTTTTTCTCCTTGTTTCTCTCGTTATTTCTTTCTGTGTTCCTTTCAGTTGAAAAGCGTAACTCGGAACGTCAAAGACTTTCTCTATTCCCGAGCGTTAAACTAATACATCCATTTGTTGTTTACACCACCTGTCTTCGTCTGTTGTTTTTTTCGTAAATTCTCCCATATACATATATATATATATATAAGGTAAGAGTGAGAGAGATAGAGAAAGTGATGTGGAGGAACAGACAGAGAAACCACTGATGGAGTGAAATATTATTTGCTAAGTATCAACGAGGAAGTGTCCATGGCCGTTGAAGATCCTCCTTAGATGTGTGATATTGATACCATTACTGTACCTCTTCTAAGTTTGTAGCTCAACATTTGCTGCATTGAAATGAGCAGGTAAGAAACGCAAATGAAAGGACGTTAAGCAAAAATTACTTCGCGTTTTGGTCTTTATTGTTTTTGTTTGATGGGCACATCAGAAATAATGAGAGGGAAAAGGCAATGCCTTTTTTGGAGAGCCTGATTTGTTGTTGTAGTAGGAACATGGCCATATCGAAGGAGCAAAGAGGCTAATATTTAAACAAGGCAGAAGGAAGAAACAGCAGGCTTATTTGTGAATGACTTTATGTCGTTCACCTCGGTGGCCCTTTCCTGGATACGGTCCAGGATGTCATTGCGTACACTGTTCCCGATATGTAAGTAATACTCTATTATGAGACTCAACTGATCTTTGTAGATTCTCAATAATTGTTGAACACTGAAGTACCACATCCCACCGAGTAACATTTCAAGGATGGATTAGGCATGGGGATGCGAACCTAGCTATATTACAAATGGTCTTTCGCTAGGATAAATTCGTTGTTATAGCGAGCTCTAACAATTGAACAATCAAATCATGGTGCATGTGTATGGAAGCGAGAGAGAGAGAGAGAGAGAGAGAGAGAGAGAGAGAGAGAGAGAGAGAGAGAGAGAGAGAGAGAACGTGTGTGTGTGTGCGTCCTACCGTTCCCTGACAAAATAAAAGGAGGATTAATACTGTTGTTATTTGTACCCGGTAATGCAAAGAATGTAACTAAAAACGTTCTGGATTTAATTCAATATTCAGATATTACTGTATAAATTATGGTATAAATGTATTACACAATAACAAGGAGAAGAAAGCAAAAATGGCGAAATACAAACACATCAAAACAATAACCTGGAATAGCATAAGAGGAAAATAATAACTAACGGAATATGATTGATGATTGCATTAAGTTTATCTAATGTATCAAATTTCAAGTTATCTATTCAACCAAATGTTTAAATGTAATTTTTATTTTCAGTTTACTACACATTAAAGCGAATATCACAAAGACAGATGGGTTACGCCTAATAATATGCATGGGGATACTGACAGCTACAAAAGCAAAAATGCATATTCACTTACTGAAAGACACTTACATAGTTATTGAAGGTGAAACATGAATATTAACAACTAGAAGCATATCGAGATATGATTATAGATTGTCAGAAAGGTAATTATCATATACGTTGTCTATATAGATTGAGATAACCGGAAGAATGCAACGTGTCGGACAACAGCATATTTCAGAGAATTCATTCAGCTAAAGATAAATGTTATCCGAGAAAGAGCGAAGGAGCTTATATAGGTGTATGTTTATGAATCTCTGTGCATATATATATATATATATATATATATATATATATATATATATATATATATATATATATATATATATATATATATATATATATATATGTATGTATGTATGTGTATATATATATATATTCATTTACATGTTTCAGTCATTTGACTGCAGCCATGCTAAAGCACCGCACATAATGGGCTTTATTCGAAGAGATAGACCCCAGAATTCTTTCCAAACCTAGTACTTAACCTATCGCTTTTTTTGCCGAACCGTTACGTTACAAGGAGCTAAACACAACAGTATCAGTTGTCAAGCAATGGTGGCAGGGACATGCACACAGACACATACTTTATATGTAAATATACGATGGGCTTCTTTCAGTTTCCGTCTATCAAATCCACTCACAAGATTTTGGTCGGCCAAAGACACTTACCCAAGCTGCCACTCAATGTGACAGAACCCGGAAGAACCAGTGTGGCAGAACCATGTGGTCGGGAAGCAAACTTCTAACCACAGAGCCACACCTTATATATATATATATATATATATATATATATATATATATATATATATATATATACATATATATATATATATATATATATATATATATATATATATATATATATATATATATATATATATATATATATATACACACATATATATATAAATACATACATACACACACACACACACATATATTATTATTATTATCATTATTATTATTATTATTATTATTATTATTATCATTATTATTGTTATTATTATTATTGCTATTATTTAGGTGGCGAACTGGCAGAATCTTTAGCACGCTGGACGAAATGCTACGCTCTGAGTTGAAATTCCTCCGATGTTGACTTTGCCTTTCACCATTTTAGAGTCGATAAAGTAAATACTAGTAAAACACTGGAGTGGATGTAATCGACTAGTCCTCTTCCCAATGATTTCGAGCTTTGTGACTATAACAGAAAGCTTTATTTTTTTATTTTTTTACTTTTAATCTGCATGTTTGTTACAATCACTTGCCGAGACATTTCCAGTGTCCTAAGGTGAGTGAAAGATAAGGGATGCTACAGCATGACTGAAAGCTTTGGGAGGGGAAGTGGCAGACGCAGTAGCGAAATATATTAATGTAATACAACACAGACACTTAAATTGATAGGTATCTTCTAGGCATATGGGAAGTACTGGTCAGCACAATCTTTTGGATTTCTCTGCGACATAGTTCTTCTGGGATCTTATTTAGATATTTCTGACAACCCTTTTTGTCATACCTAGGGCTCCTACAATAACAGGAACAGTTTTCGCTTTAAGATGCCTCACCTTTTGTATTTCAACTTCGAGGTCTTAATTAAGTCAAATTCCTTGACAGATATAGTTTAATCAGTGGGAACACAAACATCTATTAGTCTACAAGTATTTTCTCCCTTATCTTTAATAATTTTGTCTGGTCATTTAATTTGAATCGTTTTGTCAGTATTTCATTGTTGCATTCTTTTGGTGTCTGCACGAGACATTACGAGACGAGATGGTCTATTGCTTCGTCAAATGTGCCGCAGAATCTGCTTTTAGAGTCAGAACCATTTTGAAGAACGCTAGCCTGTTAGTTTTTGGTAAGCAAGATTTCATTGTATCCAATTACTTTGAAGAAACATACGTACACACACTCATTTGGAGACAATTGCAATTGCTAGAAGGCATTTGTCATACGTTTTTATTTGTAAATTATTTACTCCTTGAGGCGCAGCGAGCTTTGTTTGTATTCCTGCATGCAGTTTTTGCGATATTACTATTCAGTTCAATTGAAACTTAGCTGTTGTACCTATATAATCTTGCAACTTATCGGGTGCACTTACAGAGCAATTATATACGTAGTATATAAGTGTGCGACTGTCACTATTATTTAAAATCTGTCAATGATTCTTAGAACCAAATATTATGGAATACAGTGCAGCTAATGTTGGGATATAATAAATATATTATGTCGGAAAATACAGATGTGTACCAATTTATGTAACCAAAATGTGCAGCATATTAGTATTGGCCAGGAATAACAAAGGAAAGAAAAATACAATTCCATTGTAATGATAGGAGAATGATAGTAACGGAAAAAAACTGAAAATTGATTAATACTACTTTGGTTTAATTCACTTAACAACACATCCTGAAACTAGAAACAATGTTCAAGAAAAATATAATTACTTTTAAAATGCAAACGCTATTATTCGCCTATGCTACAGACCAATACCCTTTTTATCAACAATAAGAAATACTTGAATTTATATTATCTGAAATTTAGCCGCACTTTTGTTTATTAATAACGTATTGAAAAATCAAACTAGATTGCCGATATATAAAGAGCAACTCATTCTAAACCGCTCATCTATTAATCACTTGAGAGGAAAATATACATTTATGTATAGCATAGCTAGATTCTGCACCAAACCCATGCATATAATTGAAATATATCGTAACGATAATACAATGGACATAGCGTGAAATGTATGTCAATCACCCTATGTCAAAAAGAAAAACTTACAACATAACATAGTGGCGCGTAGACATCAGCTCTAACCACCGGAGGTGAAAAAAAATCAAGGAAATCTTTCCCTTCAACCATTATTTCGTCATGCTACGAATAAAACCACTAGCTTTAATGAATATTATGGACTAACTACTGATCATTTCATTTATATTGATATTTCAAAGTTGTATAAACATAATACTAGCATGATCATTTAGTAAATATTAAAGTACTAAGTAATTAATTCAGACTTACAGCTTGGGGAAGGAAATTCGAGAATTAAATCAAAGCCATCCATACAGTACTTTCAAATGTATCCAAATGGTAATATACAACACGCAGGTATAAAAGAGTTTATAATTTTTAAAGTTAAGTTCATGTTAGGTAGAGAGTATTTATGAGTTGTAGATGGAACCTGTCCTCGAGAAGATGACTCATGTGTTGTAAAATATATTCTTGTGTGAAAGAAAAACGTTGTAGTTGAGTAGATGAGACAATGCATGAAATGTGTGGTATGTTAACAGAATTAGTATCCTGTTCCCGTACGTGGGCAATGTAGTAGCCATAAAACCGACTTAAATCTCAATGTCGTCTCCACAGTTGGCAAAGTAAATGTTGTTATTAGCAAGCCGTATTCAAAGTTTCAAACACATAGAACAGATGTACTAACTACAATATCGTATAGTGCAGACACAGGGAAGCTGTATTATAGGTAGATTAAACAATTAGATCTGCTATACCTACGTTGTCATCGCAAACTATGTATAATCAAGTGACAGATATAGTATCCAATACATAATTTTCGTCTCGCATTAAAGTCAGGGATATGCACCCATTACGAATGCAATTTAACCTGCGCTACTGAGGTCATGTGGTTCGGATACAATTCAATCGCATTCCCAAAGACATTCGTTTACAATCAGCTCACGAGTGGCAAGAGTTCTGTTGGAATACTGCTGAAATTATGCAAGGAAAATCTGAACTGTTGCATTTGTGCAAAGCTGTGAAATCCTTCACAAATTCGGCTGATTGTCATCGTAGATACCAAAATATCTTTATTTTAAGCGTATTGAAAATTTCGAGCAAACACGTATTAAAGCTCTTTTACAGAAGAGAAGATGGAAGGGAGAACAAAAAGTTCATAACTTATTATAATGCCCTAGTTTTATAATTTAGTTTGTTGTTTTATATCTTTACTTTTTAAAATTTGCTTTTTTCTTGTAATCATATTGTTTTTTGTTAACATTTGTACGTTCTATAAATTCTTCACACACACACACACATACATACACACACATGCATGTAGACACACACACCACAGAGAAATGGAGAGACACAGAGAGAGAAACATACATACTCACTCACACATATGCAAACATACACGCGCATACATACTTGTCCAGAAAATTCTCATGTATATTCCTCGAAATAAAATGAAACGCGCAATAGTTCCTGAGTATACATCCACTGTCAAGCAGGGTACAGTCAGATAGTAAATGACCGCCTTGACTCAAAATTCAAATCTTTCCATATCACGAGCACATTTTATGAATATTATTAACTTTTATTTTTTCGTAATGAGCAAAAGTAGCTACTTCAAATTCTAGTTTTTACTCTTAGACTTCACTCTTTTTCCGGGAGATCCAATAATCGATTGTAGCGTGATGAACATCTTTGAAATATTACAGCGAGCCAGTGCTTCTAAGTTCATTAAATATGAAAGTGAAAGTTCGCAGTACGCTGTATATTAGTCTATTCTCTTTGACTTCTGTAAATATGATTTCCAATACAGGCAGAAGACCTTAAATGGAAAATAGTCGATTAAAGAGACTTCTGCACCTAATTAATGACACGGGAACGTTGAAAGGCAACATTGACTCCAGCGAGATTTGATCTGCGAATGGAAATGTAACAAATAAAAGCTGCATAATAAATTGTCCATTGATTTACCAATTTTGCCAGTCTACCATGATTATGTAATTATAATGCTGTTCGACATAGGTACAAAGACAGAGATTTCATGAGATGGAACAATCGATAACATTGATCCCAATACTTGGCTGGTAAGTTATTTATCAATAAATGTAAAGAGTGAAGGGAAGGAAATTCTTTGAATCCAAGTTCATCGCTGTGCTGCAGACCTTGTCTACCTGTCACGCTTATTTATGTATAGTAGTATATAATACTGAGGAAAAATATAATAAGAAGAAAATATTAAGTAAAATGATAGAAAAGGTATGAAATAATTAGTTATCTTATTACATACTTTAACGTGACATATTTTCCAACCCACCCAGCCTCAAGCTACATTGTATCAGCGGATTAAAAGAATAATTAATGAATGACTTTAAAAATTACCACTTATACTCTCACAATCTGTAAACAACTTCCGATAACGTACAGCTCAGTGAGCACGTTGTTTGATATCTTTTCTACCAGTTTACCAAAATTCACATCAAAACAGATGCTGTAATTTGTTTTAACTATCTTTATATTGGTAATTATGAATAAAGTCTTTATAATATATGATAGTTAATTTTAAGAGACAGAAAATTAATTAAACCACTACGCATTAAATAAACGTGTACACATCCAAAGATAGTACACACATATCTGTGTGTGAGCGTGTGCGTGCATGCGTGTGTACGTGTGTGTTTGTGTATATATGTATGTGTGTGTATATGTGTGTGTATGTATGTATATATATGTATATATCTATCTATCATATATATATATATATATATATATATATATATATATATATATATATATATATATATATGAATGTATATGTATATGCACACATACATATTTATGAAAGAATAGCAGTCAGTAATAGCAGTATGGCAGTAGAGACGAATGGTTACTGAGTTTTAAAAATATGAGGTTTCGTGTTCGAATTGTCAACATGGCAACTTGAGTAAAGATGATTTTCTATAACCTCGTGTCAACTTATCTTACAAATGACAGATAGTTGGAAAAGGGATAGAAGCCCGTAGGGCAGATTATACTACTAATTCAAAAAGTAGAACCATACCATGCTGAGATTCACAGTGAATCTGTCTGACAATCACATTAAGATTCACGTATGAGGAATACTCAGCCAGTGAAACGTCAACTCTAAGGGATGTAGTTCATTTAATCGAACAACGGAATGCTCAGTTTAAAAGATCGAGATTCACCACCAATAACAAACACACACACACACACACACACACACACACACACACACACACACACGCTCACGTACATACGCACAGACGTGCGCACATACATACACACACACAGGCATGCACATACACATGAATAATGCAGTTCGAATATCAATACAATGGGCTACTATTAATCCATATCTCCCTAGTTGCCTGTATTTTGTAATATATGTCTGTGTGTGGAAAGCGGAGATCTGCCAGAAGTGTCAGCACGCTGGCAATATCCTAAGCGGAATTTCGTCCCGTCTTTACATTTTGAGTTCAAATTCCGATGTAGCCGAATTTTACCTTTCATTATTTTGGGGTCAATAAAATAAGTTCTAGCCGAAAACTGGGGTTGATGTAATCGACTACCCGCTACACACCGAACTTGCTGATCTTGATCGAAAATTTGAAATGAGTGTATATTTGTCTGCGTATGTATTTGTGTGTGGATGTGTGTAGATAAACAGAGAGAGAGGGAGAGAGAGAGAGAGAGAGAGAAGGGAGGAGAGAGATGAGGAATGGAGGGGAAAGTGTCATGAAACGTGTCTTTACTGGTTTCTCACAATACACTATCATTAACTGGGATTCACACCTCAAAATAATTTTCTAGTATATTTTCCTTTTGAAACTTGCAAAATCAGATATTTCCTCTTAGTAAACACTATTGCAACTACAATATTATTTTCCTATTCAAACGCGAACAAATATCCATCTCAGTCAAAATACACACTTAGTCAAAATTACTTTCTCGCCTCTCTAATGCAAATTAACAGCACAAGTTCCTGTATATGTATTCGCATACACAATCATTTAACGACTCCGAAATGATGAAAGGTAAAATTGACTTCGCTCACATTTGAACTTAGAAACTGAAGGGCCGGAAGAAACGCAGCAACATTTTATCCGATGCACCAATGATTCTGCCAGCTTGCCACTTTAAATTTCTTCTAATTTAGGCCCACAACCAACAATATTGACGGAAGATTTCGTCAAGACAATCGTCCCAATAATTTTACTGAGACATTATTTTTGTTGATCGTAGATAGATGTGAGGCAAATTTGGTGAGGCGTTCCCTCTGTCACTTTATGTAAAAAAAAAATCGGAACAAGAAACCGCAAGATTTTTGCTACACATTCCAAAGTGTCTTACTACTACTACTACTACTACTACTACTACTACTACTACTACTACTACTACTACTACTACTACTACTACTACTACTACTACTACTAATACTACTACTCATATCTAAATAAGATGCATTCAATTTCAAGGAAACAGACATTTGTCCACGAAGTCTATACATGGTGAGCGTACACAATATTCATGGTCTGTGTAACTGCCCGCTTTCAATAGTGGATAACCTATGGAAAAACCTATCCCTAACTGCTGGCCTAGAAGACACTTCATTTTGAGACAATCGTGATGACACGTTGCTCTATGGCCATGCTAACTTTGGCGCATTTTCGAAATCTATTCAGCACTTGTCAGCCAGTTAGAAACGGCTGATTATATTTGCGTGGTTTTTATGAAGACATCTGTTATCAGCTAGAGTATAGCTGCTAGGCCAAAGCAGTCCAGAAGTCCGTCAAAACTGTGTTTTCATTTACCTTCTAACATTGCAAAGTGAAAGATTTCTAGAGAACTTCCAGAAGGCTGAAGAAGTGTGGCCGACCTCCTCAAACACAGCATACAAGGCTGTTAAAATAAAGGTCCTGTTCAGAACCACCAAATGACCATCAGGATTCAGAAAGATCGACCATACGTTGTGACCTAAGCTTAATTATATTAAGGCGAGCGGCTATCTCATTTGCTTCTGTGTTAAATAAGACGGTGCGTTATAGTGGTTATGAGTTTTGACACTTATTTCTAGCAATGCTGGTGCTGAATAGCGCCCTCAGTCGCTTTGATGACACGCATACTTTTGCCTTTCGGTTGAAAAATTTTAAGAAGCCACCCTTATTATTTACTTGCATATATATATATATATATGATATATATATATATAAAATACAAAATGGGACAAGAACGCAAAACATCCAGACAGTTAGGTGATACAAAAAAGAGACAACAAAACATCTAGATAGACGATAGAAGGAAACAAGGACGGGTCATTCAGAGTTTTCTTTCCTCAGTCGCGTTCCAGATTATCTTTGCAATTTCGGCTGATTATACTCAAGATTGCTCCAATATGGCTAGCCCCAAGGAAAAACTAAGCTAAGAGCATTAGATTCCTTGGAAGAAAGCAGCGAATGTATACGAAAAGAAGGACGGAAAAAACGGAGAATGTTACACAAACACAAATAACTGGACATAACAACAAGTGTCTTTCGACTAAGGATGAATTAAATTAAGTTGGCGTTTGTGGAAGTAAAGCCTTACGGCAGGGATACAAGATTTTACAGGCACAGGGAGGAATATAGATGTTGCGTGGACGATGGCCGAACCAAGATAAAAAGGTCAGGCTTGGGCGAACACCGGTCACGTGGGGAGAGAAGAGATAGAGGTAGAGACAGAGGGACAGAAGAAATAAGGAGGGGCAAGAAAAAATGACAGGGACACAATGAAGTGAAAAGTGGAGGAAGAGTGAGCATGAAGAGAAGACAAGGAAATGTGAGAGAGGGGAAACGAAAGAACGAAGAGTGGAATGAACGAAGTAAGCGTGAATGGACTGAGATAGATAGATAGATAGATAGATAGATAGATAGATAGATAGATAGATAGATATGCATACATTGAAGTAGATAGACAGACAGACAGACAGACAGACAAATAGATAGATAGATAGATAGATAGATAGATAGATAGATAGATAGATAGATAGATACATACATACATACATACATACGTACGTACAACGGACTTCTGCATAGATTCGATGACAGTCACAAGG
Source organism: Octopus bimaculoides (assembly GCF_046866305.1). Lineage (NCBI taxonomy): Eukaryota > Metazoa > Mollusca > Cephalopoda > Octopoda > Octopodidae > Octopus > Octopus bimaculoides. The sequence continues at coordinate 47,392,058 of NC_142931.1, read as the reverse complement.
CATTGGTAAGCTCGGTGTAACGACTTCATATTATATCCCGTTCAGCTTGCCGTCCACTAACTTGAAAACCATTTCACACTACCCTTTGATTACTTCAGATTACACGCGCAAATCCTTGCTCAAATGTTCATCACCCAGATGGTAAATAAATCATTTCTTATGAGTATCATTATTATATTTACTTTATAATAACTACCAATAAGTGTATAAATATTTTGTTTCGTCCATAAATACATAAATAGGTTTCTTTAGTATTTAAAGTGTGTTGATCTATTTAGTTTTGTATAATCAATATATTCCGTTTGTATTTAAAGTGCATTCATATTGTTTGTTTGTGTGTGTGTGTGTGTTTACATAAATACATTTCGCTAGAATTTTAAGTGTATGTTTATTAATATATTCTCCTTTGAATGATATATATTTCGATCGCATTTGAAATCTATAAATATGTTTGTACTTACATTCTTTCATAAATTCGAATAGAAATAAAAGTTTAAATGTAGAAATGAGTGTTATATATATATATATATATATATATATATATATATATATATATATATATATATATATATATATATAAACAACTTCCAACTCGGAATGAATGATACTGCATATATTTTTAATGGCATTATAAAAATGTTAGGGGATGTTCAAAATCCATTTTGTTTTTTATTTTCAGATTAATTTACACACTTGAATGTTACACGTGCTTACTGCTGTAAACATATCAAATGTAAGCATTGGGATTTTTTTCCTTTTAGAGAAATGAGTGAGAGGTTAGTGTGAACATTACACAGAGGTAATTTGAAATCGGGTTCATGGTATCCCGAGAAGTAATATGAAATCGACTTCAGATTACCGGGAGGTAAGTTAGGGTGGGATGGCTAAGTAAATGGCTTACGTCTAGCCAAAGCAGAAGACACATTATTCAGGTGCCGCACGGTGGGACTAATACAGAAACAACGCGGTTTCAAAGTGAGCTTCTAAACAGCGAAGACTACACTCTAACACACTCTCATACACACATACACATATACAAAATATACTCACACATACACACACACACGCACACACACACAAAATAATGTATTTGTGCCATTGTGTATGTATTTATATATGCAGATTGATTAGAGACAGAAATTTACTGACGGATACGGAAAGAGAGATACGGAGAAAGAGATGTATAGCTAATTGAAGAAAGATGTGAACATGTGCGCTGCTAAGATTGTTTAAACGAGTAATTCTCTCGACCAGAAATGATACATAGCCTTTTGTTAGTGGTTTAAATCGACTTTACCTTAATCTTATCATTAATCTTAGCTGCTAAATTATTTTCTTGAGATTACATGTGAATGCAAATTCATAATATTGAGATAAATTATTCTCGAACCAGAAAGAAAGATGAAATATCTTGTCATGTTAAGCATTAATTAGAAAAGCTAGAGTAGGTACTTTATTTCGCTCTAGTTGTAGTCGAATTATGCGAACAGAACACGACAGACAGTTAAGATTATTAGTTTAATTAAACCTATATAGATATCTATATATAACTGTAAGGAGAAAACTTACGCCAGCTATGTGTGAACGAATAGGTAATGCAGTCACCCGGCAATTGATAAGAGTATATTTTAAAAATTACGAATTAGACTACTCCTTAGAATTTGATTAGCCCCGTCTGTCGCTTATTTTAAGCATAGTTTGCTGCACCACATGCATTCACATGCACACGTAGTCACACAGGTTCAGCGAAGCATAGACATTGCGCACAAACATATGCAGGTGTGTATGCATATCTGAGTATGTGTATACATATATGCATACATACACACATACATAAATACATATATACATACGTGTATGTATATATATATATATATATATATATATATATATATATATATATATATATATATATATATATATATATATATATATGCATTTCGTTTATAAGTATAATACATCTATGAATTGAAACTTGTCTCAAGTGTGAGTCGCGGAAGAATATTTGCAAATATATTTCTCGGTTTATTTGGGGGAAATCGAAGAATACTACATTATGTATCTACTGCTCGATCTAGGAAATATTTTGCCAGATTATATTAAGCTATCCGTAACGATAAATAAAATTAGAATACGAATATTAAGGGAAATTCCCCCACAGTAAAATATATTCCTATGTTGAAATTTGCGGAATCGTATTCTTCTGTGTATTAGTATATCGATCGTTATGTGTATCAATTTTAAGCCACAGATTTTCATCCCACTTTCTACCTCTAGTTCATATTTACCATCACCCTCCACTAATGCATATGTATATATGCTATGCAATCACACACGCCACATACATGCCACACAAACACACACACACACTCACACACACACACACTCACACACACACACACAAACAGATACACGCACTATCTTTTTCTCTTTCTCTACATGTACACATGCATTCATCCAAATTTGCATATATACAAAAATCGGTGCATATATGCATATATATATATATATATATATATATATATATATATATATATACATATATATATATATATATATATATATATATATATATATATGTATATATATATATATATATATATATATATATATATATATATATATATATATATATATATATATATATATATATATATATATATATATATATATATATATATATATATATATATATATATATATATATATATATATGTATATATATATATATATATATATATATATATATATATATACATATATATACATACATATATATACATGTGTGAGTATTTATGCATGGATGGATGTATACAGGGTCCTTATTATTATTCTATTATTCTACATGTTTCAGTTATTTGACTACGGCCATGCTGGTTCAACGCCTTTAGTCGAACAAATCGAGCCCAGGACTTGTTCTTTGTAAAA
>NC_142931.1:47381630-47386630 GCF_046866305.1 Octopus bimaculoides | reverse complement strand
GATCAGAGACATGTTTTGCTAAATGTTGTTCCCACAACGGCATTTTTTATTGATATGTTAAACAGCCATAACATTCACTTGACAACCATATTTACTAAAATATTATCCTTAATTTATTGTTTCTTGTCTAACTTGGTATTTAACGTACACCCTATCACTTGCAAAATATATTAACGTTTGCTCTATGTATGTTTGCTTTGACAGACTGATCTTATTAGCATTTATGAAGTAGTTATTTGATCTGACAATGATAATAAAATGGAAATATTATACATTCCTATGCGTGTATGAGTATGTGTGTGACTGTGTCTAATTGTTCATATGACAATCGTATCAGATTACACGACAATATTAAAAAATATATTGCACTCATTATAAATGAATAGATAAATATTCCAGTTAAATGACCAAAAATTAGAAATATCCTGTGTGGCTGATAATGTTTCTGGACCTAAATAGAAGCAATCAGACAACGAATATTGTTCAACTATATCCGGGAGCAAATATGTCAGGGAAAAATAAGAAACAGTCTCTGATTCAGTTATTGTGGCAGATATATATATTTTGCTACCTTGTCAAGGAGACGCTGATAATGTCCGTGAAACCTAATTTTCTTCAAAGCTTTTGAGGCTAGTAAGTAGAAAGGAGAAATTTGTTCTCAATCAGGAGACTTGACCATCAGACTTTAAAAGGACTGAATTCGTCTAAACACACAAAGATGAGACGATCGTTTAAAACCCGGTGAGAACTCGAAACACAAAGTGATAGAACAGATACTGAACAAATACTAACAATTCTGAAGATTTCATCAATCCGAAAATCTGAAGGACAATATTCATCTCACCACTATTTGAAAGATCTAAACAAAATATCGCTATGCATTTTATGCTACCCTCAAATGATTCGATGAATGTAAATGAAAAAAAAAAATGATAAAAGATGGGAGGAAAAGCAAAATACAGATCGAAAATAGAAAAAAATGTGAGGGATATAGAAAGAAAGTAGAGACAGAATAACACCCCCAAAATAGAGAAGACAATGAGCGTAACAATAACAGTAGTAAATAATTGAGTTACTAACGATACGAGAAGAGAAATGGAAAATAAGAGAGGTGAAAAAAAAACGACAAACATCTCTCTGTATGCCACTATATAGGTAAGAGCTTATATACAGTTATTCAGATGATTGTGGTATGGCGTATAAAATATGGCATACCACATGCAGTTGTGCGTGCCATAAATATACCTTTAGCTAAGCTTTTCAAATAAGCATCGTAGTTAAAACATAGTGTTGTCTCTGATAAATGAAATGAAGTGCAACACAATGTTTTACTCGATTTTACATCAAGAGTATTTATTTTAAAAACATCAGAGAAGTTTATTTTATTCGTTCTACAGAGAAACAAAAAGAGCGTATAATAAATCCGGCAAATAAATACGCATTTTCATATCAATAAATTTTTTGGAGAAGTGTATTAATTCACTAAAGTATCATGTCTTCGGATATTTCTCATCTTTTGCTTCTTATAGTTATACTGCTGTCAAGCTTCAGCAATTTTAGCCGAAAGAATCTACCCCAATATGAATGTATTTTAACCCTGGTACTTATTTTATTTGGTTTTTGCCGAAGCCCTAATTTGCAGGGACGAAACACACTAACACCAGTTGTCAAACGGTGGATGGGGACAAACACGGACGCAAAAACACACACACACACACACACACACACACACACACACACACACACACACACACACACACATACACACACACACACACACACACACACAAACACACAAACATACGACGGGCTTCTTTCAGTTTCCGTTTAGTAAATCCCTTTACAAGGCTTTAGTCGGTTCGAGGCTATAGCAGGAGACACTTGCCAAAATTTCCACGTAGTGGCACTGAACTTAGAATCATATGGCTGGGAAGCAAACTTCTTACCGCACATGTACCGGTATAAATTGCAAATTAATTTACACGAGTACGTTAAATAAATATACGTTTAGTTATCAATGTTCAAATAGACACCACCAACATACCACAGGTCAATCTCAACAGAAAGTAGCAAAGAACAAACTCACATTTGCTGGAATATTAAGGCTTGTGTAGATGAATCTAAATTTGTAATTTGAGGTGATATATTTACATAGACCTTTTGCTACTGATTCAGTGTGCAACCCTGTCGGCTGAATTTTTCCGCAGTTCTTTAACAAATGAAAGCAAAGATGCTAGCAGAAGGTAACCTTCAAATACATTAGAACCAAGGTTTGAAATTTCTTACTTGCTTTCTTAAAACTCTCCATAGCTTCTTCTCAAACAACTGTTAAAATAGTGTATTCTAATTTTACCAACAGGTGGTATAAATTCTTTGCATCTCGCTTGCATTCAGGCTTCTCTTCAGAGTCTTCAAACATATGTTTGAAGGCACATTATTTACAATATTTACATTTGACGGATATTTGTCCTCATCTTTGTTGTTAACACAATGTTTCGGTAAATTTCTAACCCGGGTTCTCATTCCTAAGGTATTTTTCGATGTTGTTGTTATCATTATTATTATCATCATCATCATCATTATTATTATCATTATTATTATTATTATTATTATTATTTTTCAAGTCACTGCCTGAAATCGAACTCGGAATCTTGAGGTGCGTAGCTCGCGCTCTTAACCACTACGCCATATGCCCGTGGGCATATCAACCGAAACGTTTTGTTAACAACAAACGAGATGAGGACAAATATCCGTCAAATGTAAATAATGTAAATAATGTACATAATTCCTTATCTCTTAAATATAGAACTGTGTTTGAAAGTTTGTAAAATTTCACTTTATCCATTTCCAATTGCCCGGACTGCTTCATCGTGTGCAGGCCATCTAGTTAGTTACCCTTAAGATCTTTAGAGCAGTTCCTTCCAAACACTTCACGCCAAATTGCAATATCGCCCACCTATCAACCAAAACATGCCCCATCGCCCACCTGTATAAGGAAAACCATGACACAATCGACTGCATCGACCTCAAACGGATTACTATAGCAGTTTGGAATATTCAGTGCAATAACATACTGAAATCGCTCCACTATGTCATCATGCAATGTGTGTAAATAGTTGCGATATGTAGTTACATTCCCATCAACTAATTCATCTTTCAAAGAATCGAGGTGTAGAAATTGATGGAATCATTTATCACTATGGGGTCGATGCATTCGACTAAAAATTCTTCAAGGCAGTACTCCAGAATACCACAAAATCGAAATATATCACTGAGGTGGTTTTGATTTGAATTAAAAAATAATTTTGGGTTCCATAGAATCGTCTAAAAATACTACAAGATGGTGCCCTAGCATGGTCGCAGTCTAATAACTGCAATAAGCAAAACAGAAAATAAATTTCTAGGGTCGATTCGTTCAACTAAAAATCTTCAAGGCAGTACCCCAGCATGGCAACCGATTAATGACTGAAACAAGTAAAAGGGGTAAAACACGAAAACTAACCGAAAATATATAACCAAGGGTGTTTTCTTCACTTTCACACTTTAATTATGGGGGTTTTGTCCTACACACAAGCGGAGGACTTGTTCTGTTATCCAGTTAAGATTGGTGATGTTTGTTTTTTTATGATTAATCAATTTATGTGCTATTTTGTTCTAGGATAAATCTTAACCTTTTTGCTATAAGTTTCTTATTTTGAGAAATATTTAATTTGTCACGTGCTATTTATTGAAGTAAATGCATATTGACTGCTTAAAACTATAAAATATGTGTTGTTTACTCGTATTTTGTTTTTGTCATTGAGGTGGTTGTGAAATGTGCTAAAAATAGCAGGTAAATAGCCTTAAATCACGCACCCCTACAGTTTACTTCTTTTGATTTTTGCATAATCGTATCAAGTCTTGTGTATAGAAAACAAATTCGTAATAATTGTCTGGAAATTTCAAAAAATATATATAATGTTATGATGGGTTTATATGGCGTTCTTAAAGCCCTGGGAGGAGGTAAAGGACATGGATCGCAGCCTTTCCCGTTTTTTTTTTTTTTTTTTTTTGGTGGGGGGTCAACAGAAACCCACTTTTTCGACTGCTGAGATTCCGATTTGCAAAAAAAAAAATCAACATTTCAAAATTTATCTACGTATTTCACCCCCCACAAAGTTCTAAAAAAGTGAAAAATTGGAGAGTGAATTTCAGGGGCGGGGGGTGGGGGATGGGGGCATTAAAATTTTGAAATGACGATTTTTTTTTCCAGATTCGGAATCTCTACAGTCAAGAAAGTGGGTTTCTGTAGAAATCCCCACCCAAAACAATTTTAAAAAACCGAAAGTGGGTTCATGTCCTGTACCTCCGCCAAGCCCTGTTCCCAGTTATTTCCGTAGTTTTGCCACGCTGTAAGAATTTCTTTTATGCATACATATTCATTTCTACTTTACCTGATATAATTCCCCTCAAATTTAATTTTACTTGAAACAAGGTGCTCCTGTGACAAACTGTTGTTATATGGTATACAAAAGGGAAAACAAGTGATATTTTCTTAACCTATTATACATTTCTTCAATATAAAATATTCCTTTCATACATTTTAGACGACTGAAAATGTTTCTTTCTTTTCAAAATTCCGATTTCGTTTCTCACACATGCACTTGTGGTGCTTGGCATTTTCTTCATTGTGAAAATATAATAAAGGAGAGAAAAGAGATTTTTTTTTTTTTAAATAAGAAAATTTTTCAGAATGTAAAATACAATAAAATGTTTTCACACTACTAAGGAAAAATTAACGAGAAATCAGAAATTACTCATTTTGCCCCTGTTTGCTATTTTGTCTGAAGAAAATGGTTAGATCTAAAAAAGAAAAAAATGAACATATATGCAATAATTTTAAAGCCAAAAAAACAGAAAAGTGCTTTTAGCTGTTGAGAGATGCAATTCTATAATGAAAATAAAATTCAAAATCTAGATTTTGGAACATATTTTGTATTTAACTCTTAAAGAAGATTTCG
>NC_142931.1:47299130-47374130 GCF_046866305.1 Octopus bimaculoides | reverse complement strand
CGTGTTTATTTCGCAAGTTTTGAAATTTGTACTTTTGTGATCACGTGTATGCTGTAGTTTGCCATTTTTTTCATAGACAAGAACAGAAAGTCAACTCAGGAAGACATTGAACATGCTTCGGCAAGCTTATGCCGACGAAGCAATGAGTACGTTTACTTCAAAAATGGAAGAATATCCCTGGAAAACGACTTGTGATCTGGAACGCCTGCCATGAGCGTCACCCCCAAGCACGTGGGGGAAAATTCCTTAGCTTGCACATGAGGATCATCGGAGGACATTGCTGATGGTTGTGGTCTGTCATATGGGTCCGGGCAGACTTCGACGCAACATCTGAATTGAACATGCGGCATGCCTCTACCACGTCTGTCCCTCGTCCGCTGACCACTGAGCAGAAAGATTATTGCGTCGAAGTCTGTCAATATCTCTGTTAGCTTGCCGCTGATGACCCATCCTTCATGTCGACGATCATCACCGGTGACGAGAGTTGGATCTACGGATACGACCCTGAAACGAAGCAGCAGTCGTCACAATGGAAGATGCCTTCATCTCCACGACCTAAGAAGGCACGACAGAGCTACAACTCAAAAAAGAGAATGATCATCGATTTTGTGACATCAGTGGTATTGTGCATCCAGAAGTCGTTCCCCAGGGCAATACCGTCAATAGAGAGTTCTACTGCGACGTTTTGAATCGTTTTAGGGAAGACAATGCACCGTCACTGAGCTCTCCCTCACTTGCGAGTTTTTCGCCAAAAGCAACATGGCATCACCCCCGCACCCATCCTATTCGCCAGATTTAGCACCTACGGACTTCCATCCGTACCCCAAGAAGAAAGGATAGCTCAAAGGTATCCGTTTTAACACTCTTGTCGAGATCCATAGCGAATTGCAGAAGGTCCTCGACTCGCTTGCGGAAAACGAATGCTGGGACCCGTATATTGCTGCGCAAGGTGACTATTTCAAAGGTGATGATGTCAAAACTTAGGTAAATAAGTTATTCTTTATTAACTATAACTAGTGCGGGACGTTTTTCCTACCACCTTGTACACAGCTACGCAAAATGTTATTTGTTTTGCATGGATTTTTGTATAATAAATGCTGGACTCTAGCAATAATAGAGAGCTCATAATCACAATTTCTGTGGATAATGAATCTGTATTGAAACGTCTGAGCTGATTTACAAGGAAGACGCAGAATAAAATGTCATCGACGGATTTAAAGCCATCAAGCGTAAAATTATTCTCTTGGCCAATGTATCGCCGCAGTAATTATTTGCAAATATTATTTATTAAAATTTTTCCTCGCCTTCTAAGAGGATTTCGGTAAATCATGAAACATGCCTAACTAGTTGAAAGGTGGCTTTATACATTTACAGACTGGCGAGATGGATATTATTGTGGTTCAATATGAAGCCTATACGTTGAAGTCTGTAAAATAGTCCTGAGTGAAATGAGAATTCGAGTACATAATTTTGGCAATGATATTACTGTTGAAGTAGGTAGGGAACGATAGCATCAAGGTGGGCTGAAGGTGAGAACGTGTGCTGAAGCAATAACCTTAAAAAAGAACAATATACATTAGAGGAAAGAGACAAAATTTGGTGTATATCGAACCAGCATCTTGAATGGAATATGATATGGAATTATATAGCAACATTTCAATGATCCATGATAAATCCGCTGGTAGCATAATTAATAAATATATTAGGAACACTGCCTTTGTTCAAAATCTTTAAACAAATATATACGGTAAAATATTGTCTTATTATATAAAGTACTAACACAATTACATATTTATGTACACATACATACTGGCATACATACACACACACACACATACACACGTATATATATATATATATATATATATATATATATATATATATATATATATATATATATATATATATATACATACATATATATATATGTATACATACCTATATATATGTATTTGTATGTATCTCTCTCTTGATATATATATATATATATATATATATATATATATATATATATATATATATATATATGCATACATACATACATACATACATATATATATATATATATATATATATATATATATATATATATATATACATATACATATATATATATATATACATGTATATATATATACATATATATACATATATATACATATGTATATATATATACATATATATGCATATATATACATGTATATATATACATATATATATATATATATATATATGTATATACATATATATATATATATATATATATATATATATATATATATATATATATATGTGTGTGTGTGTGTGTATATATATATGTATATGTATATATAATATATATATATATATATATATATATATATATATATATATATATATATATATATATATATATATATATATATATATATATATATATATATATATATATATATATATATATATATTCATAGCGGAATAGAGAAATACGATGTAATTCAAATAGCTACGTGTTGATATATGTAAAAGATATCTGATATTGATACCTGCAATACACTATTCTTCAATACAGATGGGAAATGTTTGACTAATCTACTTAACATAGAAAGTAAGAAGTTATACACGAGCATTATGAATACTTGTGGCTCTCGGAGATATTTATCTCCGCACACGTGTGCGCTTGTGTGTCTATACACATGTGTGTCTATACACATGTGTGTCTATACACATGTGTGTCTATACACATGTGTGTCTATACACGCACATATGCTTATATGAATGTGTATATGAATGGATATGTACGTATGCAACAGCATAATAATCGTAACTGCAAGCATGCATATGTTTGCATACGCACATACTTCTATGTAAATATATAACAATATCTATGTTTAAGTATACATACATACACATACATACATACATGCACAGAGATATATGTATGTATGTAATCTTGTACGTACGTTTGTATGTATGTATATATGTATATATGTATATATGTATGTATCTACGTTTGTGCATGTATCGGGAAGAGATTAACTGAGAGAGATTCAACAACATACGTACGAATAGCGAAATTATATTTATAAATCAACCGATGTTGTTGTAGTCGTAATGAATATCAGACAAGCGCGAAATGCAAGCGGGCAGACTTATTTCTATCAGCAAAGGCGCTTCTAACCAAGATAGTTATTGTCATTGCTATTCGTTTCATTTCTTGGTCTTTATGTACATAACAACAAAAGGAGCTGGTAGATGAGATTAATTGATAAATCAAATTTAAAACAGACTTTTGACAAAGCTCCAACAGAGTTTCGGCAATATTGGATATTGAATAAACGTAATGTACAAATATTACTACTTAAGGAAACTTTAAATTGATAAGTTGATATATTTATATCCAAAACACTGACACGTTTTCGTGCCTCTGTATATGTGTGTGTATATGTGTTGTATGTGTCTTATTACGTGCCTGTACGTATGTGTGTATGTGTCTATAAGTGTTAAGTGGCGGAAGTATTTAAATCAACTTCCCCTAGTTTACTGCTGCTATATATACAAATTATACAAATCGAACAAAAACACTTGATAAAATCGCTGCGCTAAGTAGAAGAGCCGAGCGCTGAAGATCAGAATAAAAACAGACAACATATCACGTAGTTATTTATGCATGTACAATACACGCACGCACGTCCGCGCACGCGCACACACACACACACACACTCACACACACACTCACACACACACACACACACACTAGTACATATATGTTTATATATATAATGTGTGTGCATGAGTGTGTGTGAGTTTGTATGTGTGTATTTGTCTGTGTGCGACAGTGACGCACTGCGAATGAGTGCTCAATATCACATTGGATGATTGATACTTACGTTATTTGCTGATTTGTTTGCAGTGTTCAGATTCATGTTTTACACTTTTCTATATGAAAATTGCATGAAATCTAATTTCATGATGAAAATCCACTAATAGAATGTGTGTATGAATATGTGTGCATGTATGGACGTGTGTGTGTGTGTGTGTGTGTGTGTGTGTGTGTGTGTGTGTGTGTGTGTGTGTGTGTGTGTTTCTGTGAGTGTATGTGTAAACTACAGAGTAGACATACAAGTATGTCGATTCTATCGGTTTCACGCTGTCTCGGCGCTTCATCAATGAAAAGGAAAATTCAGTGAACGAGTTCTTCACGTCACAGGCCAGGAACTGGTACTAGCGTTGGATCAATGAACAGGCAGAAAGGTGGCTTTGCATGCTGCAGTACGATGGCGTTTACTTTGAATGCTAGGCTACTTTTATTGTAACTTGACGAATAAAGTAAATAGCTTACCAAAATATTGCAAAACTTTTGACTCAACACAATACATTGCCGACTAATTGCCGAAATTAATGACGAGTCTGATATGGTGCTGTGCAATAACTATTTAATTTTTTTTCTCCCACCTTCGTTGAGATCAGGTTTGCCTTTTATAACTTTGGTATGTTGATGACTAAATCACAATGTCTACTGTGAGTAATTCTATTATAATATTTTCTGTCTACACCTTCCACTCTCTTTCCGGAAGACGTGTCTGTATTAGTCTCGTTACATCTACAATGGTCTAGATTGACAACCTTACTATTCTTTCAAACACCTAAGGGCCATAGAAATAGATACCGAAACACACACAAGCATACACACTCTCCCACACTCCCATGCACGCACCCTCATGCATATATATATTAGGGATAAAAATCCAATTTTACATGTTAAAACTCAATTAAATTCAATTTATTATCAAAAATTAAAATTAAATTAAGTTTGACAGTATATAAGGTATATAAATATATAATTTAAAGATAAGAACCAAAGTTCATGGAGTCATCCATGAAAATCCACAGACATAGAACAATTTAATAATTAAATACATCAAAAAGAATGTGTGCGAGTTTATATTAGAGTAATACCTAGAATCCTTTGGAAGATTCCTAATAATAGCTTACCGAAACTGCAAAGGAAGATTAGATTTAATTTGCCTCCCATAAGGAATAATCAACCAAATAGTTTTACTATTAGTTGCCTTATTTTTAGTGTAACTATCTTTAAAAGACATCGATTTACCTTTAGAATTAAAAAAAGGGGTTTAAACAAGGGTTATCTCCCTTCTTCTGTTTGGTGCTGGCGTATAAATTAAAATTGATATCGATGGTATCCTTACAACCAGATTTTATGTCTCTATTAGTAAAGGTAGAATAAGATTGAATGGAATTAATGTAGGTAACTTTCTCAGTATAACCTGATTTAAGTAAGGTAGAGTTATAAAATTCGGCTTTATCATTGAAAATGTCAACATTAGCAGATAACTTAGACAATCTAAATGAAATATTCTCAAATAAGTTCCTAGTTACAAGGAGTACTTACTGATGTAAACATTGGCAGAAACACAACTTTAGTTCATATAAGTGATACCTATCATTATATATAATTTAAACATCGATTTTCTTCTTACATTTGGCTTTCACCAGATATATCTTTTTCCAAGACTTTAGGGTTTTATTTAATTCGTATATTGTTCTATACTTCTCATGCATTTAGTTTCTGATTTTTTTCTTTCCTTCACCCCTCCTCTTTCTATAGGCTACCTTTGACGTTATATCCTCTAATGTTTTTTTTTAAAAAACTTAATAGCGTTCAGTTCATCATTTTACATATCCATCATATTCTCTTAAAATGTATTATTGACGAGTTTTATTTCTTCATTTCCCTGAAGAGAAGATTACACTGTTTTACACCATTTTATTCCTTTTGAATATTACCAATGATATCTTAGAAATATGCCGGAAGTACAAGAATTTGAATAACACCTGCGTTTAGCTGTATTTATTTATTTATATATATTATACAAGATATTTCATGTAAACCCGGAGTTTCTACATTTAAAACAAGGTGTTACGCCCTTTTTACTTGTGTGATTTTTTGCTACCCTGGTACATATTTATTTATTTTTTCCGTGTTAATTGTAAACAAGGGAAAAATACACACATGTATTTATATATATATATATATATATATATATATATATATATATAGAGAGAGAGAGAGAGAGAGAGAGAGAGAGAGAGACACACACACACGCACATACATACACAAATACATGTGCGTGTGTGTGTGTGTGTGTCTTTGTGTGTGTAGCATTTGCAGGCCCAACTTAACTAAGAAGTACGGGCAAAAAATACAGATTATATCAGCAGACGAAATTTCGTCAGCACCGACGTGTGACAGTGTTCTATCTAATGATTTAAGAATACTTTGCGCAAATTACGCCGAAACCACGTTATACAACATTCCCATTTGCCGGTGCCGACGAAATTTCTTCTGCCGATACAATCGCTCTTATTCAGCTCTTAACGTTCGTTTTGCTGTGATTTTTCAGAACCAACACGCAGCGTACGCTGTTCAAAACTATGTCTAAATTCCGCGAGATATGCAGATTAATATTGATTTGAAAGGCTGTTTCCGTTTCTAATAGCTAATGTGTGTGTGTGTGTGTGTGTGTGTGTGTGTGTGTGTGTGTGTGTGTAAGAGAGTGTGTGTGTGTATGTAAGAGAGTGTGTGTGTATGTGTGTAAGAGAGTGTGTGTGTGTGTGTGATCATATATGTGCATTTATTTGTGTGTATCTTGGCGTGTGCGTTTGTGTGTATAAAAGGAGCTTTAAATTACACATAATATTGATTACAATTTCTCTAGTAATTTGCAACAATATTCTCTTTCCTTAATTAAATAAAATGTTAATAAAATATGTATTATATTTTCATTACCTTAATTTACATCACTCTACAGTCATATATTAACTAATTATCATCTTAAAAGTTATTAAGAATTATTGATTATTTTGCTGAGATATGGTGTATATGGTGTATAGTGTATGCACACATATATATGCTGTATGCCATATATATATATGTGTGCGTCCGTGTGTGTGTGTGTGAAAGTGCGTATGTGTATGTATATATGTATGTGTGTGTGTGTTTTCATGCATATGCATGCTTTCATAGAAGCATAGGTGCGTATCCACCATTATGCTCATCCCATGATTAAAGAATAAGATACATGAATATTATATTGTAACGAAAACATTCTTTTAATAAATTTTGGACGAACTTCCTTGTGATGCTATTTCCGAACCTTTACATTCTGAGTTCAAATCTTTCAGTGGTCAGCATAGCATTTCTTGATTCTGGGATCGATAACACATCTATTCATCAAGTATTGAGTAATCGAATAGACATCCACTTTATAGATTCCTGGCCCTATACCTTATTCAGAAACACGTATTAACCATGTTGTTTTAAGTCGGTGAACTGCAGAATCATTTGGTTGTTGGAAAATAAACTATCGTTATTTGTAGTAGTCCTTTACGTTCAAATTTCAAATACCACGTAAGTGAGCTATTCGTTTCATGTTCGGAATCAATAATATCATATACTAGTCTAGTAGAGGGGTTGATACAATCGACTAAATTTATCCTCTCAAAACAGCAGGCTTTGTCTTAAATTATATATCACTATTATTTATGATGTCGTTGTTGTCTTAATTCCACTTCAATTTTACCTTTATCCTCTGACACAGAACAGTAGCACTTTACACATCAACATCGTAGGACCCATCTTGAATGTCAGTATTAGACAAATTGCAATCAATTTACTCGTGTATCCCATATATTTCGGTCTTATCTCTTTGCATTTTGCATCGCTTTTACAATAGTTTCCGACACTCAGAACTAGCTGGCTGTTCAATTTGAATTACCACCTAAGCACTTACGATTCACTCTCTTCTCCATGTTTTCAAACATTTTGTTTTCGACAACCGAGGTCACTCACTAATTAAACATTCTTCAGCATGACTTCGTTTCAGTGAAATACCTATTTCTGCGCATACTTTTCTTCTACTTTTAAACTTGCAACAGCTCGTCTTAGTTTTTATCTGGTGAGTGTGGGAGGACAAGCATTGCGCTTGCTATTTGCCAGATGAAAATGCATTTTTATAACAGTATCAATGACAATGTCTCGCAGCACCTGTGAAGATCATGCTATTACATCTCCTTCCAAAACTAGTTGTATTTCATCCAAGGCAAAAATTTCTACTTTTCTTGGACGTTTTTGAGCGCGGCAAACAGAAAGTGAACGTAAGTTTAGTTGCAAAAGCTGTTGTCGGGTAAGTAATGCAGTTTGACTAAGGATTGCAATTGTATTAATATTTAGTATCTGATACCTCAACCAGGACGAATAATTACATGTACCCTTTTGGTAAATACCATCTTTATGCAAAAACAGCAGAAGTCATGCTATAAACTAAGAAAATGCATTCCATCAATCTACAATTATATAAAATCTTGTAACAATATTAGTAGGAAAATACAAATATTGCACAGAAAAGACTTAATATTGAGTTAAAACCCGTATAAGCCGCTTCAAAGTAAGTCTCGTTTACAATAATAAATTAAGTGGATTAAAAATTAAATTAAAAAACAAAACAGAAAAGTAAGCATCTGTTATCTGGATTAAAGTAAAAAAAAAATCTCCTGGCCATGATCATAAAATATCTCACCGTTTAGCAATATATGTATGGAAAATTACAACACATTATACTCCAATGCAATAGGATTAACTTATCTTGGAGAACACTCATAATTATTTTTCATGGTATAATGTAACATTTTAAGCGTAATATTTTGTTCATTCAAAGACAAATGCCTTGAGAACGTTGTTATCACTATTGCATGCGGAATCACATCACGATGCATAATCATATTCACATGAAGACTCACACAGCAAAACTATTGAAAAAGCTGACGTGCCTCATTCCTATCACAAGTACTCTTAACGCTTGAATTAGAACACATGAGCACATTCATGAGTAGTTGAATCATATTCTTTTATATTTTTATATGTTTCAGTCACTTGACTTAAAACCTTAGAGTCTTTTTAGTCGAAGAAATCGACCGCAGGACATGCTCTTTGTAAGCATAGTACTTATTCATTCGGTGTCTTTTTGCCGAACTACTGAGTTACAGGGACGTACACACCCTAACATCGGTTACCAATCGATGGGGAGGGAACAAACACAAACACACACACACACACATAAATATATATACACGACGGGCTTCTTTCAGGTTCCGTCTACCAAATCCACTCACAAGGCTTTGGTCGGCTCGACGCTATAGTAGAAGACACTTGCACAAGGTACCACCTAGTGGGAATGAGCCCGGAACTGTGTGGTTTGGAAGCAAGCTTCTTACTACACAGGTACACCATGTTCATTGTCATTGTCTGTGACGATCGTATGCACCTGTCTTTTGATGTTATCGCAGATTTTATGGAATAACAAATACATGTAAAATTTTAAAACTTGAGAAGCGTCTTTAAGTGAATTAGACCGGATATGAACAATTATTTCTGCTAACGTCCCTCTAGCCACAACAATTTTACGAGCACATGATAAGAATCTCCACTTGGTTACGCGAAATACTGGAAACAGAAGTTTAATCTCAACTTTGACCACAGATGGATACATTACATACTTCAATTGACCTCCCGTAAGTGACTGATAATAGCGCTTATCCATTTGATCATATATTTCCTCAGTTCAGATGGAATTGTGATAAAGTTCAAAACTTAATTTTGGTGCGCATTTTTAAACTGGAGACATTGTTTCTGGCTTTATTCCATATAACTCTACTGAAAATCAATTTCTTTGTCTTACATTTGTATTTTGATAAGATGTAGATTCCATTACAGTGCACAATTTATCAAATCGTTCTCAGTGAAACAGGTGGGTATTAAAACGTTTGGCATTTCTAAAGAATAATTGGTATGAAATGACAATTTGATTTTGAAAATAGCTTGCAGAACATCAAATTAATTTTAAATGCGTGCCTCATTTTAAAGCAAATTCTTGCTGTTCACACTTTTATGAACACAAATATTAAGTGTCGTTTTCGCTTTCCATGCGTCTTACAATAGAACTAGTGGAGTAAACAATATAAATGCGTTTAATAAAGAATAGGAATTGCACCTCAGTTGCAGTTTACCGATAATTGCTTTATGTGATATAGAACTTGTCAGCGTAATATATATTTTCATTTTTTTTTCAGTGTTTCTAAATAAATGAGAAATTAGATATTGAGGTGTATATTATTTTCCAAATCGTATTAGTTTCACCAGTAAAACCAACACAGGTACCTTAGTCAGGGAATCGGAACCAGATTTTTTCCTCGACTTACTTTGAGTTAATCTAACCTTTTGCAGCACTCTTAAATTTGCATGTTAGTATACTTATTTCTTTTTCATTCTTACCAACAAACTATTATTGTAGACGCTTTGAGCATTAGACTTATGAAAATTATACCCTTCTTAATGTAACTAGTGACGTAAGGAAAGTGAGGATAACCTTACATTAAATTTGAAACTTGATAAATATCTCCATGGTTAGGAGAAGAATTAATCGCTACTCTGCGACAATACTTGCAAAGAAAAAAACTAACATGACATTTCTATCTGATAACAATAATCCACCCGTTGGCGTTTCATGTAAAAATTCTCGTCGGCATATCCCCATCAGTCACAGACACTGATATGCTGAGAACACTGCAAAGGAAACTAACACACAAAAGGTTTGTGATACTAGTTCGCTTTATTGGAGACATAAACTTTCTTATGTTTTCAGTTAGAAACAACATTAGGATCAAACATAGGGTTAACGTTTCTATTATGTGGAGTTAAACGAGAATTAAAGTCATATTTGGTTCATTTTTGATTCAATATGCCAGCCTATTCCTAAGTAAATAATTTTAGAGGAAAAAATAACAATAATTTTATGGTCTCTAAAGTATTTCACTTTTAGTGATTAAAACAGTGTCCAGCTAATCACTGTGTGTTTAGAGGGTTCAATTGTATTATTAGTTTACTTAAAATTATATATCGAAATATGCTGTTATGACAAAAAAATCTACTTATTGAGGAAAAAATTATTTCTAATAACCCCAATGCCTAAAATATTTCTTAGAGACAGCATAGATAATTATATCGACCTCGAAATAAGGAAAACTAGTTTCCTTCGATAAGGTATAGAAATACTACACGATAATGATAGGAAAACAGAGAAAGTTAATAATTCTATTATTTATTTATTTATTTTACATGGTTTTAAATTTATGTAACTTCAAGCAATCTGGGAAATATTAAAGATGAGATCATTTAAATAATACAGTTTTACAGCCACCGAACAAACACTTCATAAAAGCCATCAATCATATTTTTAACCTGTCTGTAATCTTGAGTTTATATTTTCCAACTGTTGTTTCACACAACTGATGCTTGCCAATCTTCTTATTCTTTTTTAACCATAATGTCTTGTATTTGACAACTTTCATCAGTTCTCTCTAATTTGCCGTGAAACAAATAGATCACTTTTATGTTGGCATCCGTCTCAGCATAATATGAAAACACATGTGTATGTATATAAGTTCTTTTTGTTTCTGTCAAATTCTTTTGTCGTTCATTTGAATATCATGAGTACTGCATGTAATATAGATGTATTTGGCATAAAAATAACGTTGTTAGATTCAAACTGTGTTAGAATCAAGAAAAATAACGTCATGCCGTATAAACAAATATGGCCGTTCTCTTTATTCCACGGAAACTTTGAATAAACAAGCTCAAGATTCATTATCAGTGCTATCTTACAATGGATCAAAACATCCTATTATACTCGTCCTAATTATTTCTTTTAGTTGGGGCTTTATGATTGTATATACCTGAAATGAATATACATCATGATTTAACTGTACAAGATTTATATATAGTCCATTTTATAACAACAATTTTGACGATTCGCTATGAAGCATGAATAAAAACGCATACTCATTTATAATACTAATGATTTCATTTATCGACAAATCTTTAAATATCCTCATATTCGTGAAAATTGTTATATTCTTATACAGAATGCTTTATGGTATTTGTTTATGTTCTTTCGTGTTCGTTGTTCGAATCTCACTTTATTCATCATTCCGTGTGTGTTCAAATAAAGAGCTGTGAAACATTGTTTTAGTATAATCGACTTTTCTCCAAAGTAAATTCGGGACTTTGTACATTTGTAAGAAATCAAGAGATTTCAACTAAATAATCAAGCTGTTATTGCCAAATAATTAGGTGAGCCCTTTCTACATACAATTGTTTTATAAAATCATCGAATTTACAAAATTAGGTCTTTAAATATGAACAGTAAATGTTAATAGTTATTTTTATTGAAATAATTATATAAAGATCAAAATAGTTTTAGTGAATCTAAGGTATGTAGCTTGAAAATTATACTTGATACGAGAGTGAGATAAAACCTGTATTACCTAACTGATTGTATAATCTTGTGATACATAGTATCGAAATAGTATTTTTGAAATAGTATTAAGTAATTAATTACAAGTATATCCATGTATAAAAATGATTATAGAAATGGATGCTGCTGTGTGATAGGACTGTGGGAATGGTGTAATATCAAAATTAATTAGTTTGTAACGTCTTTATATGACAATTATGTTTTCGTATTAGTTATGTGGAGCAAACCTCTTTTGCCAAGTCGGTTTTCCACTATGGCAATATTACCAAAGAATGTCAATGAAATATTTACGAGTCAGTGAAGTGTCTTAACTATATTTAAATCATAATAAATATCAGGTTTATGAAACAAGTTGTATACAAACATAATCCTAAGTTATTCATCGTAGGATGTTTTTGTAATGTTAAGCAAAAAAAAAAAAAAGAAAGAAGAAAGAAAGAAAATCATATCAATCTAATACATTTTGTAAATTAATGATTTCCTATATTGTTACAAGTTTAAAATTTCGAGAGAACGTATTGTTTAGCAAACCGATCACAATTCATAGTCCTGTTTCCTTAAGAACCCTAGAATGACAAAAAGCACCACTCTCGCTGACGATATTGGAAATCAGAATAGTAAAGAAAAGTAACCAATTGCGGCTGGAAGTAAGGTAAGCCAATCTTATATTTATACATTATTAAACACACCTGATTATATATAACTGTCACATTTTATAATTTATCTCTATTGCATGTATTAAGATTTACTTTGAAAGATATGTATATTCTTGAATGCACATATTTGTCATTTTTCTTTTTTGCTTGTTTCAGTCATTTGTCTGTAGCCATGCTGTGGCATGGCCTTGAAGAATTTTTAGTCAATGTATCGACCCAATTATATTTTTAAAGCCTGGTACTTCTATCGGCCTATTTAGCGGAACCGCTGAGTTACGGGGTAGTAATCACAACAGCACCTGTTGTCAAACGCAGACGCAAACACACACACACACACACGCACACATACACACAAGCGCGCACGCGCATATACACACGTACATATATGTATGCTTGTATATATATAAATATATATATACATACATATATATATTTATATATATGTACATACATACACCTATGAATTTTGAAATCTAACGCAATACCGCAAATAATTAAATGGAGATTAATTGAAAAATCCACACCTTATGTTAATGGATCAAACAAATGTAAGCTACGTTTAGCTAAAATAATTCAGATCCTTTTCAGATCTAAGATACTTAACTCACTACTGAACTCTAGATCGGAACTTTTCAGCGGTTGTAAACATATGTTTAACTACATTTTGAAGAATTGGAAAATTCTGCCTATACTTGATTAGCTTGTTGATATCTTTCCAGCCTTATAATTTAAGGACTAGGGAGTATAAATATCTTACGTTTTTTATACTTTTTACGTTTTATTTTTACGTTTTCCTTTTTTTTCCTTCGTCTTTTAACATTCCACGTTTTCTAAATGCTTTCATGTTAGCTTTTCACGTTTATCCTCTCATTCAATTTTTAGTTCTTCAAATATGGTTTGTGTCTGATGTATATGTTCGAGTATTTCTCGACATATGAAACTTTTAAGCGCATGAAAACCTGTATTACGTCTATTAAATAATATTTATCTCTCACCAGATCGAGTACTTGTTTTTGTTCGTCTTACCAGTACATTACATACAGGCTTTTTTTCAGTTTCCGTCTACGAAATCCATTCACAAAGCTTTGATCGGTTATAGTAGAAAACACTTGTCCAGGTACTGCACAGAAGAACTGAACCTCGAACTGTGTGGCTGGGAAGCACGCTTATCACCATACAGACACTCAGATAGAATTTCAATGAACAGGTTTAATGTACTGGTGTGCTCATAGCTGCCTTTTCAAATTTAGACCGTCTGGTACTTTTGAAAATATTTTCCCCCAAAGAAACAAACTTTTTGGTTTGTAAACTCAAGAATTATAATTTTTCTTACAATATGTAAAACATGCAAATACACCTTAAAGCAAGCAAGAAACTCTTCACGTGAATTTAGTATGACAGCAGGTTTTGCCAGATGAATTCCAGCGTTGCCTGGGATGCCATTATGGTAACTAGCAATTTATTGATTTGTGAAAAGTAATTCTTTTACTATTTTATTGGTTTTTGTTTGCGAGGTGGGGGAGGGTTATCGTTACATTCATTATTTATCATCATTCTTTTCTGTATTCCTTTTCCTGACTTCCTTCTAATTTGTGTATTTAGCACGACAAATATTTCTTTTGATATTTATCTTATATAAATATTTCAACCTCTATTTTTATAGTTCCTTTATTCACTTTTCCATATTTTCACTGAATTCTGTATCTATCATATATTTATTTTATCTTCGTTACTGCCTTCATTTCCATATTTATTTGTACTTCCTTTCGTTATCTATTTCATTACTCACCTCTTCAACACTTTACTCTCTTTCCTCATCACATTCCTTCACAGAGAAATATTTATTCATTTCTATCTCCTCCTATTTCTCTGATTCATGATGATGTTTTCTTCTTTTGTTCACTGGTTTTTCCAGTTTTTCGTATTTTTTGTCTATATATCTAGTTTATTTTCTTTCCGTTTACAATTCTTTCCTTGCTTTCAATCTTCATATCAATTGTCCGTTTATCTCCTCTCTTTTAACAGTTTTCTTCTTACTTTTGTCTTCCATTTTCTCTCTTATTCTCTACTCATTACTTATAATTCTTTTTTTCATAATGGTAGATTTTTCTTTTCTTGATTTCTTTCGTCCTTTCTCTTATAAAATTCCTTTCAACTATATGTCTATATATCTATTTATCTACTTATCAAATTTTGCTTCCTTCTCTATCTTTACTTTTACTATTTCTGTAATCAAGCTACGCATTTACTTACTTGCATGTATCAATATACGTGTGCGCATGCGCGTCTCATTGTATCTGAGCGTGCGTTTAGGTGTGTGTGTGTGTGCTTCCTTTACATTTTTACTCTTCCACTCTTATATTTCTATATCTCGAAATAAAATATCTGCCTTTATTAATTCGTCTATTTCGCTATTTAATAACTCTTATTCAGCTTTTTTCCCTTTGAAGACCTCATGCCGCTTACGTGAAAGTTTCTCGAGTTGAATTCTAAAATCGCCTATAGATCTAAATATGTCTAATATGATTTCGGCAAACAATAGGAAGTCGACATACATTACGTTCCAAAAATATAATTCAGCTTTATTTGAATGATGCACCAGGTACGAATTATATTTTGTTTCTGCCAACCTATATTGAGCGAGACAATAATAAATTAGTCATTATCATTATCACCGGTAGTAATAGTAGCAGTAAAAATAATTGTGGCAGCAGTAGCAGCAACAAGAAAAGTCACAGCAGAGTTAGAGTCATTGTCTCCAGCAATCGTCGTCATCATCACCGTGGCTATTACATTCAATTCCATTATTCTAATAATTCTTAATAACAACATCGATATTTCCATAAACATCGTGCTAACTATGATTTTTATGTTCGTCATTCTAATAATCATCATTTTGAACGTCATCATCACCATCAGCAGCAATATGAATGTCATGAATGACACATGTCTGTTGCTTTTACCAATTCGTTTAAAGAATAGATCCCGTATATATTTTCTCAAATTTTTAATAAAGTGATCATATTCAAGTTGTTTCCCACCATAAAGAGTTTGTTCACAGTAAATCGATATTCTTTAACTCGCTCTATTTTATTTGACAGATTCCGGCATGTTTATAAAAGCGAAAATTGTCAATCCCAACTAGATTTTCAGTCATTTGCTGTTCCTCTATATAAGAATTTACTATACCATGGGTCATTGTTCTCCCTCTGAGTAAAATTATTGTGAAGAAAATGTGTCATCAATAAAATATTATACTGAAACAATTTCATGAAGCCTACAAGTATTAAATGATTTGAACGACAAATTTAATCAAAATTAATTACAAATATGTCACTAGGAAATAGAAAAATGGACAATACATATTGATCTTCATATAACAGTCCATAGATATAAATGCAATAAAACAAAACCAGAACAAATAGAATATATAATCCAAACTTAAGTGAGATAATACATAAATATAAGAATTTCAATAACAGTTGAGAATGGAAGTTCCTGAGATAAGATAAAATTGAAAATATTAACATAATCCTACATTATTAATTTCTCAGAAAATCCTTGACTGATTCTTATCGCATACAGATATTTGTTTTATGACTGACAAAACTAGCCATATATTCCTTCTCTCTAAGAAGTATGAAAATCGAAGTTCATTGCAGGATAACAACGGGATTTGCGAATACATTTATGGTTTTGGAAGAAAGGGTGAAAGCAAGAATATATGCACTTGGATACGATATGGAGCAACATCTCATAATGGTTTAAAAGCTACCACATTACGAATACTAACATTTTATTTACAGAAGGATACGTGATAATTGCTTTGGAAAATTAAAACTCTACAACAGCTTGTATCGAGTAGACTAAAGTGCATTTATCATGTTCTTTATTTTCGTGATTTTCTACTTAAAGATGAGTTTCTTTATACCAGTGAATGTGAGCTGCATGACAAAAGTCGAGTAATTACAGCATAGTACAGATTTTAAATGAAATCAGGTAATCAAATCTAGAACAGTTCAATATAAAAAACAGTCCGAACAACATGCTCCCAAAAACCTATGATATTTAAATTAACCTTTTGATACATTTAATCTGCTGGAATGCATTCTAATTTATAAGAGGCGAACAGTTCAGGATTTGACCATATTCTAAGATCTCTATTTGTTGTACATTTAAAATCATATACGCATAAAGTACAATATATATGCACTGTACCAAATGTGGTGAATAGTCCTTCAATTAATGTAAAATAGTTTTTATTTCAATATAGAAAGACATTCACACACAAACATATACATATACATACATACATATGTACATATACATACACACACACACACACACACATATATATATATATATATATATATATATATATATATATATATATATGTATGTATATGCATATATATATATGTATATACATATATACATATATATATATATGTATATATATATATATATATATATATATATATATATATATATATATATATATATATATATATATATATATATATATATATATATATATATATATATATATATATATATATATATATATATATATATATATATATAAATATAATTAAGGGATCAGCAAATATTTGCTTCACCATATACCGAAGTTCAGAAATAGCAGCTAAAAAAGCTGAGAATCCCACAGATAGCATCACTTGTAACTCACAAAGGCAAAAACAAGAAGAAAAACAATGAAAACTAACCAATTCCGATGTTGAACAGTAGACGCGTTTCTGGATCATGATTGATAATAATAATCAATCATGATCCAGAAACGCGTCTACTGTTAAACATCGGAATTGGTTAGTTTTCATTGTTTTTTCTTCTCGTTTTTGCCTTTGTGAGTTACAAGTGATGCTATCTGTGGAATTCTCAGCTTTTTTAGCTGCTATTTCTGAACTTCGGTATATGGTGAAGCAAATATTTGCTGATCCCTTAATTATATTTATAAATATATATGAGCTTTTAAATAAGTTCTCCACCAATAATGGTGCTTTCATACCGATGGGCTTGGTAAAAAATTGTTAATTTTTAATTGATTTATTAATTAATAAATTGATAATCCTTTACCCTTTTAATTTGTAATAATTATATATATATATATATATATATATATATATATATATATATATGTGTGTGTGTGTGTGTGTGTGTGTGTGTGTGTGTGTGTATGTGTGTGTGTGTGTGTGTGTGTGTGTGTGTGTGTGTGTGTGTGTGTGTGTATGTGTGTGTGTGTGTGTGTGTGATTAATGAGAGGAGGAAGATGAAATACATGAGACTTTTATAGATCGCCACAATTGTTTCGACACATCTAGCATCTATCCTTCACAGGTGGAATACTTACCAACTGGTTCAGGATCATCCGACAGTGCAGATATGTCTCTTCGCGTGATAAACAGGTGCAAACCGTTAAAATGAGAGTTCCGCAATGTGTCTTCTCAATTCTTGTGAAGAAATGCAGCAAATTAAAGGATATAGCTTCATTTATAACGAAGATCAATAATAGAATAACAAATGTTAAAAAGAAACCAGCATGCAATACAGTGAACAGAGTATTGAATATAACCGTTAACGGATATGGATGTATAAACGCCCTCGCATAGATTGTGTGATGCATGTATACTCGCTCTTGCAAACACCGACGAATATGTAAGCGTACGTGCACGTGTTGTTTGGTGAACATGCGTTTACATAGCGAGTTAAATAACTATGGGTCAACAGCTGATTCATTCAAGATTGGTTTATCACAACCATATCACGCAGCTTATGTCAATAAGACACATTCAACATCGTTGGTCGATTTTGTATGGCGAATTAAGGAAGATAGAATTAAACGTAACTTGGTCCATAGGCACGGGAAAACATATAATATCTTTGCCAAGAGATGCTGACTCTGCTCCAAGGAATCCTTGTCTACTTTGTGGACCAATGAGAATGTCATTAATAGAATTTCTGAAAGACTCTCAAGATGTTTACATGCATATGTATGCACTTTCGCACAATGCAATGGGAATGAATTTGAGCAACTATTAAAGTGAGGTATGGATGAAATAAACTTAGCTTTAACGTCCCTATTCTTATAAACACCATGAAGTGGCTATTTAACCCGCTATGTGAACATATACTTTGCATGCAATTCTTTATAATCTCTCTACCGTTTTTGCTAAATGATCACTCTGATGACTACTGTAACAGCATATTCAATGACAGCTTTATATTCTAACATAGCTTTATATTTTAACATAGCTTTATATTCTAACATAGATTCGGAATGACCAAGGGCATATAAGCTAAATTCGGTGATATTCATTTGATTAAAATTAATCCGTTGCCTACCCTAGCAGCAATTTGTGCATCTTAGCTGCCTTTATTAGGACCTGCTCAGTTGCAGGTATCCAAATCCGGTTTCCGGTTGGGATTACTTCGATTGTAGTCAGTTGCCCTGCCGAATGAAGGTAATATTGATATGTTGATACTGAGTTAATTATTTGGATTATATGTGTGCTAAAGAACACGAAGACAAGTACATTCAAACCGACCTCCTTAAAAACGTCGACGAGAACGAAACATAACAAAATTCCTGCAAGATGAAATTGCATAAACAATAAGGACGACATCCATAGGAGTACCTGTTTATTGATATTACATACAATAGTTTTAAAAAATGAACGGAGAATAGGTAAATACTAAGAGTTTGATACGCCAAAAATAATTGGGCAGGAAAAGACTTATTTTCTAATCTTCAATGACATTTTCAGTTGAAAGAGCCGTAAGATAAAACTGCAAATTATTTTGAATTTTTGTGCTCGTCATGTAATCTTCAGATATTACATGACGAGAGATATTCAGAATTAAGAACAAATTAAGATATACAGCTATGACAATTTTCTTGGAAACAGAATTTTGTATAAGATTATATTCCTTAGTTTTGGGGTTTGCATAGCGTGAGTCACGTAAAATGCATACGTTTTGATTTGTATCATAATGAAGATATAATGATACGTTTGGTCGGTATTCCCAACCAATTATTACTGAATTGAGAATATTTAAATCGCTGAGCAATGTGACTAAGAATATTCGTCTATTGACGATCAGAATATTGTTAGCTATAGAGCAAGTCGAATATTTAATTCTGGAAATATATGTGTACGTTTATTTCACTTTGCCTGTACTTTGTTATTCATTTGCTAAAATATATATTTCGCAAAGGATTATGAAGATATAACATGCTTGCATAATATTCCAAAATATTTAATAAAATTATGTACACTCGGTACATTGTATATTTTCCACATATAAATTTATTCGACAGTCGAGATTAATTGCAGCTCTTCCATCGACACTTCTATGTTGCAACCAGCATTTCCCTAATTTTTATACGCAAGATATTTCTTTATTATCCAACGATTGAATACATCTATAGATATATATCATCGTTTATGTTTATGGCGAGGGTACGGAGAAACACACGAGTGTTGCGGTAGATAGTGGCACTGAGTTTAATCCCCTTTGAGAGTACACTAGACCAAAATGGATTTTGCTAATCTATTTCCCGGCTTACATGTTCTAACTTCTCTTTATAAACCTATTCTCTTCTACATAATCAATTAAAAGACACAAACTAACTTGCTAAATACTAAACGGTGCCAATATATAAATTATATATTCTTATTCAATGACGTATCGCATATATTAGAATATAGTTATGTGCAGACTGGAAAGTTTCATTGATGTCTGGCGCGAATTTTATCGTTCTGGATTACATTCTGTCTTATGCATAATCTTGGAACAAAATTATGTATGTCTCTACCTTTATCCAAACGCTATAATTATGGCTTAAAATGCTAGTAAAAGGGCAACAATTTTATGGGAAAGGTTTAACCAAATCATTATCCCCAATATTTGACGCGTACTCTCTTTTTTAACACTGAAGAATGAAAGGTAAACAGTTTCTTTCCGGTGCTGTTACGATTGGGTGTCTCACTGATTTAAGAATAAAGATAATGATAACGCTTTCAAATTTTGGCAGTGGTCCAGTCATTTCTGGGCAGAGGGGAAGTCGATACCATCGACCCCAATACTTGATAGCCACCTGTTTTATCGACTTCGAAAGGATGAAAGGACTCGCCGACCTTGGCCGCATTTTAGCACGTAAACAAGGACTAAATGCTGGTAATCATTTTGTTCGGTGTACTAGCGGTTCTACCGGCTCGCCGCTTCAATACAAATGAGGCGTGTGTGAATGCGTGCATCTCTACAATTTCGAGAAATGTTGATGGCATCAATTGCAAACACAGACATCTGAGTTCATTAAGAAAGCAAATAATGTTTTATGCAGATCCCAGACTACGAGCAGCTACACAACATACTTTTAATATGGCCATGTCATGCAGCATAGGAAACAGGAGAATAGGTCAACTTACTCTTCAAAAGATTGAATCAGGTAATGATTTTAAGGATTCCTAAAGGCCCCTGCGACATTTTGTTGGGTATTGTGTTCGAAAGCATCGTAAGGTCTTTTAAAGCCTTCCTCGAAATTGTGCATACATATTTTACGTATAGTTTACTAGCCGTTTCGCTTCTGATTCATTATTGTTCTTATTTTGTATAACAAACGTTCATTTTTGCTGCATAATATTTTATTTCAGAATAACCTTAAATTCTTAGGTGCTATCGTTTCATATACAATTCCTTGTCTCCATTAAAAATGTTGCCATATTGTTCAGCTTGTTCTAGCTAATGTGTGTGAGATCTTGTTAATGCTTGGTTATCGGGTTCTAGCTGCTCTTCCATTTTAGTGAATGTGATAGTTCTCCTAACTTACTGGTTGAACCACTCCCGTCAGTGGTGTAGGTGTTAATGTTCATACTCATGAAGTTACCATCCCTGCACCTGTCTGTAAAATGCTGGTCGTCCTTTCGTTCGTAATTGTGAAGTATGCAGAGAGTAAAACACCGTGACGGAAATGAGATTATGGACTACGGTTAGAAATCTCTGTCACAAGAAGTAAGTGAAACGAAGTGGTTAAGTCTATGTTGAATGTATACGCCGAAATTTGTCACAGTTAAGCATGGCAACAGTTTGACGGGTTGCTGTAATACGGTCTTACTCAAGCAATCGTCATGGAAAATGAAATCATTGCATGAACAATCTATATTTTAATTGCTTTGGGATATAAAAGATTGCTCAGGAAATGAGAAAAATCGTAATGTGACTTCCATAAATTATTTACCTAAAGAAATACTAAGAAGAGTTAATTTATGAAGCTGAAGCAAGAAGGATAAAGTGTGACAGATATGTACTACAAGAGGCTTATTATGGGATAGTAATCGAAATATGGCCGGTGGGTGGCCCAGGTCAGTTATTGTAAAACTCATAAATAAACTATAAAAGCAGAAAGAACACGTTCACCAACTGAAATATTATAACCGGACAATTTAAAAATCAGTAAAACCGCTATTTCGTGGATTAAGCATCTAAAATTCAAATGGAGCAGTAGTGGTCTTATACTGGTAAATAATAAATGGTAAGGTTCGTAAACGGTTTTAGAAAATGATTGTGTAGTGTAAGAGAAAATCGATATTTTTCTTTCCATTTGGTTGAAGAACTTGAAGTTTGAGAAATTTAAATATTCATGGAACCCAATTTTAGTCTATATTGGATATCAGTAAAAAAACAGAAACTGTTAAATTTCTTGAAATCTAACTTCTGCTGGCGTAAATACTCAATTATTAATACATTATCAGAATATATATAAATCATTGATTGGTGCATTTCCGTGAATTTACCAGCTGAGTGTCAAAGGAATACACATATGTAACATTCTACAAAGAAATGACTAATATTAATAGGGCTGTGGCATTTCGCAAACACTGTGTAATATATGCCACTTTTCTGATACGCACACACACGTGCGTGCATGTGTGTGTGTTAAGTTGGGGCTCAGTAATAGATTCCACACTGCTATCTTACATACGGTGATATATGACACGGGGCATGAAGCGACAAGACTGCCTAGTGTACGGAATGCCATACGATAGCCTAATTATTTTGTAAAGTATACACTCGTTTCGGCAAAGAACTGCCTGGATTACATAAAAACTGCAACATTATATTATCTTTTTAACTCTCCTCATATGTGTTAGCAAAAGTACCTGGGCAGGTGAGCATAATAGAGTGTTTTGAGGTAAAGTTTAGCATATGGTCCTTGACAAGGAATGGGATATTTGAGGGTCTAGAGGTTTGGTTCTCTCATCAAGCTAAAGTTTGTTTAACAAAAGACAGTGTAGAGTTGGTATCCGCATTTACTGCTACGATTCGTTCTTGCTTTGTAGAAATTTCCAAATGATTTATTGGAATATGTTTCGAAACATTTGCAACATGTTTTCACCGATAGGCTCATCCTCTCCTTATGGAAGTACTGCGGCAGTATACTGTGGGGAGAATTCTATAGGCATTTATATCGTAGGTATAACTGGGCCTCCTAGACTTCCATAGCGGCCGTCGTCGTCTTATCGTATGCATAAGAGCTTTGGTCCCCTTGCATCAGTTCCAGATAACATTGCTTGTTCAAACATGTATGTTTTAGAGTGAAAATCCAAAGTACTGCTTCTCACCTCTGTCACCAACCGTGAATAATATCAGAAGAACTGACCCGGCTGGTTGATATGACCGTCTGTTATTAATTAGTACACCGCTGTCAAAACTAATTCGTTCTATTTTCACAGCATGTTCCATGATAGATCACTTTCCAATACTCGCCCATATTGGCTATGAGATTAAAGTTTTTATACCAACTTCATCTTGATTGCATGCATCCATCTCCCGCAAAATATTTCTTTCCTCTCACTGTCAATTGTTTTAATTTAACAACGGGAAATCCGTCGGTCCGTATCCATTGTATTTTCAACTCAAAATTGTACTAGACCAACTTTCTCTTTCATTTCAAGAGTGTCATGTCTGCTACCTCAACGGATTTTCTTGCTTTCTGTTTTTACATATGCTCATATGTAATGCCAATTTGCTTTCAAATTTTGCTTCAAAGTCTACAACAGTCAATAAAATTATTTTGTTTGTTATAGACATTATTTAATTTCAGTGGTTATGATCAAACCTTTTCTTATATTTATGTACTCGATAAAATTTTATTTAGCATAGCGAAATGATTAAGCATGTCTTAATGATGATCATATGTGTCTTTTAAAATTGTCTCTAAATTTGACACCTACTGCCAAGAGGCTGTGGACATTTACTTAGACTCCAAGGTGAATTTTTTGTATAAGTTAGCATTCATTCTCCTCTATATACCTCATTAATTTTGTGGCCCACATAGAAACCCACAAATCATAGCTGGAAATTCTCAAATCTTTGTCCAAATTCTAGTTACACTAATAAGTAATCAAATGAAATACTCCACTGCCACATGTCCAATGATTGCAAATATTTATTGCCATCGTAAAAAGCCACTGGAATCTGCCCCAGATTTAAAATAAACGACACCAGATCAAAAAAGATCGAACATTTTTATTTTCAGAAAATTCAAACATTTTGCACTTACATGCTATCTGTTCAGGAAGAAACAAACATGTTATTTATTATAAATATAAACAATAACAGCAAGAACAAAATGAGAAATAACAAAAGCAGAAACACACAGTGAATAATATTCATAAATAAAATAAATCACCAAGTTAATTTGATTAAGAAAACATAATCCATTGTGCTCCGTAGATGTAATACGTCAATAGATATTATCTCTCTCTGAGATTAAACTTCCTTTGAATCTAAATAGAAAACAAAAATAAATGCTTAAATATTTTTTAAAGTGTATGATTAATTAACTTTTCTCAAATTTGTCTTGAGTTTTATAGTTTTCTAAAGATTGTTTTTCATTCATAGTTGAATTGTATTCATGTTTAATGCAACGCCTCTCGAAGTTAAACTGGTTTTCTGGTTATTATCATAAATAAAACTTTGTAACTGTGTATTTTTGTTGATGTCTCACCCAACTCTCTCTCTCCCTCTCTCTCTCACACACATTCACTCTCCCTATTTCTCTTTCTCCCTATCTATGTATATATATATATGAGCTTGTGTGCATGTATGCACATACATACACACAGACACATACACACACACACATATATGCATAGACGAGCTGCGTGTTTGTATGTGCATGTGCTTGCCAGTATATGTAAATTTTTCTCCGGTTGCATGTTTACATATCTCTTTATTTTCGTTTTCCATATAAATATTTCTCAATCTTGAAATTGTTTCTTGTAGCTGACCTTCGTAATTTATGACTTCGAGATGTCTGTGTTGATGATTGTTACTGTTCCCTCCTACAATAGCTGTAACTAACTGCGTTGCTTGATTCTATAAGCATCACAGTTTAACTAGTTTTTATTTTCTCTTTGCCTCGTTTATCTTTCTAGGAATGTTTGCGTCTACTTGCTTATTTGATTAATACTTTACAATTTCATTTATTTTTATTTTTCTCGGCATATTCTTATTATCGTAATGATTTTTCTAAAATTTTAAGAAGTTATGTGGAAGAAGAGAGAAAAACAGTTTAGATTAACAAGTTTCTCATTTGCTATAACATCACGTATTACAAACTAAACAGCAATCGGTCCAATTCGTGCAAATTTCTATTTGACAGAAATACAGAAATAAACAAAAAATTCACAAAATGTTTGATAATATAATTCACCTGTAGCTATTCATTGAATCTTCTTTTTATTTCTTTATCTTCTTTTATAGAAACATTTAGAGAATTTGAATTGATTCAAGTGGGTGGCGAATGTGGTTGCAGTGAGAAATATAGATGAAGAGAAAAACTAAAATGCCGTCACAGGATTTATAGGTCCACATGATTATATAGTGATCATAACAACGACGAAGAGTTATAAAAATTATCAGAGCCGCCAGCATCCTGATATTGGATTTTTCATCTATATCTTTCTCAGATGAAGCACGGAATTTTGTCAGTGATCAGGTCGCGGTGTCAAAGCGACGAAAATATGTTGATAAATTAAATTTAAATGTTGAAGTGAATCTAAAGGTTTTGTTTGTTTTTAAATGGCTTATAAACACCTTCCACGCTACAATTGTTTTTGTTTCAGCACACGATCTCAGATCAGGTCACTCGCTATACAAGTACATCTCTATAATTCATCTATATCATCATGATAAATTCTACTGCCTTTGTTATTATTATTATATATTTGATTTTTGCTTTGTATTTGTACAAGTTGACTCCAAGTCTCACCTAGAGACCTCAAGAGACGATAAGTTAGAAGTTCAGGTTGGTGTTATGCCTAGGGTGTCATATATTTGGTTTTGCACATAGTATTGTTCTAGAGAATGTGTAAAAAGAACCTAAGAAATTTATAAGTTTCTTTTAAAATTTGAGATTACATAGACAGTATTTTACGTAGGATATGGGCAGTTCTTTTGAATTGCTTGTGAATTTCTGCTGTATGGATTCGTATGAAACATCGGCCTAAAAGAACAGAAATACTAAAGGAAGGCCGGAATTTAAGAGGAGAGAAAACCAAAAGATCTCATGCTATTCATTTACAAATTCCTGAGTAGAACTTATTATTGCCTCCGCCTTTGAAACTATTTTGAATGGTGAATTTGTTAACTTTAGCTTTTATTAGTAAGGATAAATTATTTATTATTGTTACTACATTTTCTAAAGCCACCTTCACATTACATGACTACCATTGGGGTCGGTCAGGTACTGGACAAGGATTCTGGATTATTTTTTCCGTTTTTTTTATTCAATATATTTGTAAGAGCAGTCGGGTTCATTCGTAGTATTCTCTTTTGCGAGAGCAGTCGAGTTTATTTCACATATTCTCATTTTAAAAGTCATCTGGATAATCATTAGCGTTGCCTTGGTGGAGGTTTGTGCTCTTGTTATTGATATTATTATTATTATTATTATTATTATTATTATTATTATTATTATTATTATTATTATTATTATTATTAAGGCGGCGAATATGCAGAATCGTTGACATATCGGACAAAATGCTTACGAATTTTCGTCCCTCTTTGTATTCTAGGTTCAAATTCCGCCGAGATCACCTTTACCTCTCTTCCTTTCGGGGGTCGATAAAATAAGTACCAGTTGAATGCTAGGGTCGATGTAATTGACATGTTACCCGCCCTGAAAATTGGTAGCCTTGTACCAACATTTGAAACCACTGTTATAAATAATAATATCATAAATCGACATTATTGTGATATATAACGGTACCGAATTTTGCCAGAAGGATAGCAAGTACAAGGGAAAAATTCAGTCTATTACATCCACCCTAGCGCTCAACTGGTGCTTATCGACACCGAAAGGATGAAAGGCAAAGTCAGCCGCGGAAGAATTTGAACTCCGAACGTAAAGACAGACGAAATGCCGCTAAGCATACAGACCAGCGTGCTATCGATTCTGCCTGTACACCAACTTATTTTTGTGATGTATAATGACAATAATGATGATATGTTAGTAATGTAGTATAAAAAGGAATAATGCGTAAGATATTTTAGGGAAGAAGAAATAATGACAAAATTAACTGTCAAGAAGAAGAAGAAGAAGAAGAAGAAGAAGAAGAAGAAGAAGAATGGTCAATGAACTATACAAGAAGTAAAAACAAGATAAAGATAAAGAAAATATACACATGAAAAGAATTGCAAAAACCGTAAAGCATCAAAGTGATAAGAAGATAATGAAAATATTACAACGTCAGCCATTTTGAGATTATTGAAATGCATAAAACAATGGAAAAATTTAGAATGCAACAGAAAGTGAAAGCATAAAATTAATCATTTTAACTAACCATGCTAATAATATCTTCTTAACTATAACATTGATTAGGTAAGAGAAATTAACTAAAGAAGCAGGCAGATTGCATTGCTATGACAAATTTTTTTAAATGATGGTTCGTGACGTTCTTTATTTGTTTTTGCAACAGATGAAATTAGGAAAATGCAAAACATCTTCACACACATACGCCCCCGCGCGCGCATGCAGGCTTATTTACTTTTATATCGCAACACGAATTTTAAGCGAACACAATTCTCAGACGTGAATTGAGTATATGTGCATGTGTGTTCATATGTGTGTGCACGTGCATATGTAAACGTGCATATATATATATATATATATATACCGGAGTAAGCACATAAATGTGCAACAAGGTGGAAAAAAGAGTACTCAAATAATAGAGGTAGAGTAATATGCTTTATTTAAAAGCAGCAGAAATATAACAAAAACTGCTAGTCGGTGAACGGGAACGTGAAACTCCGAGTAACAGTTTTTTGTTATATTTCTGCTGCTTTTAAATAAAGTATATATATATATATATATATATATATATATATATATACACATACACATGCACACACATGCACTCACACACACGCGTATATATATATGAATATTCATATATGTCCGTATATATTTGAATCTCTGCTGCTTTTGTTGGGGCTCAAGAAACCAACATGCTCGTGTCCCTGCAACTTTGACTGCATTTGTTGTCACATTTTAACAGTAGTGTCTTGTTCTAATCTCCAACGTAAGAGAATGCCAGTGGTGAAATTCCTCCTTCCTGCATTCATATAATGCGTCTTTACGCCTCTCTCGCAAACATCTTGTAAAGAAAATGTTACTCCCGTTGTGTTCGTATGCTGGTTTCTAGTTATCTAATTAGCAGCTGTTTCGGGATTTTTCTGCCTGAAAATTAAAGGCGTTACATATGTCATAGAAGGCGATGATTGGGTATCTCTGTGCAAGCGAACACCTCATTGTTTGTGATTTGGCCAGTCTACCTGACATCCAGAATGCATCTTAAGTTGCATACGTGGAAGTCTCCAAGAATTGATGGCATGGCTGTTTATTTTTGTAGCTTGCTAAAAGTAGATAACTGGAGCATGGGATCCACTGGATGTAAGACATCAGAGAAAAAAATTGTCCGCTCATTCATTCCTTCACTGGGTTTCATCTTCAGCACTGAGTTTTTCACAACAAAGCTAAAACAATGTTCTAATATCTGTTGTTGTCTTATTCATGCAAAATGATAAGGAATAGAGTCTCTCACGTGGTGTTTCTGATTATACTGATGTTCTCTGACATTTTGTGGTCTATATATATATACCAGCAGCTGAGCCCGTGTACTCAATTATTTATATTCAGGCTGTGCTTGGCGTAGTATTTTCCGAGCGTGATTCAGTTTCCTTTTATTCATAAGCCCCATGTATCCAGCGAGGTAGGCAGACTTTGGCTGGACAACGCCTAAGTGATTAAGATATGCCCCGCTTGAGGCAGAGTGTAGCTGTCCAGCAAGAGACGATGGCCTAATTTCTATGTCAAAAACTATGCCACCTGTCTTCATGCCAATTTAAATAGACTGTTACTCTTTGCATTTTGACACTGCAATTAAGTGACGATTTTTTTTCTCTGCAGGGACAGGCCTAGGCAGCTCTAGTTGTCCATATTTTTGCTTATGCAGCAGGTCACTACTTCCTATGACACTACTGCTGCCGAAAGCACGAGAAAGAGGCAGTGCAGCTTGGGTTTAAGTGTTGCCAAAGAAGTTACTAGAACCATGTTTAAGACTTCTACGGACCACATAAATTTATTCTGCCCCAGGTATTTCTTCAAGTAAAACTCCTGATGTCTTTAACATGGATAGGTAAAGCTGCAAAACAACAAAGTTTAGGAGTCACAATTCGCCCTCTCTTAATAAAAGTTGCCTTTCCCATCTGGCTAATTCCATTAACCTGAAGAACTAACTTAAATCAACAATTACAGTAGTAGCAGCAGTAGCAGCAGCCTATTTCCATGTTCCAAACAAACCTGCTAAACTTTAAAAATATATCACAAGAACTGTAAAGGTGTTAGACCTGGCTGCCAAATGATAATTGATATATCTGACAATAAAATTTTCTCACTGCTGAAAGTTATCTACACTACTACACTTTGGTTTGAATGCCTGAGGAAACACACGCACATACACAAAGATATACACACGCACATATCCTTATATATATATATATATATATATATATATATATATATATATATATATATATATATATATATATATATATATATATATAAATTAAAAGTTTTAATTTTACGTATTTAATTTTACGTTTTTAATTTATTCTTTCACATCGGCCACTATCTGGCATATACAGGTGCTTACAATTATCAAGTATTACCTCTAAAATTTGCTTTACCTACGTGATTCACGTTGTCCTTTGGATTGGTTTATATATATATATATATATATATATATATATATATATATATAAACCAATATATATATATATATATATATATATATATATATATATATACATATATAATATAACATAGGATAAAATCTTTATAAGAATTTATCAAGTAGTCAGCGTGAAAAAACCTCATAATGAAAACAACTCATCATTTTTTTCCATAAATGTATATAATTTATATAAGGGCATTAACTATATAGTAATGCATCACGCTTAGAGGGACTAAATAAGTCAAAAACTACCCAAAAATAAGCAACATATTTCTAATTATTTATAATATAATATAAATGTTTTTAAGAGATTAATTTTGAAAGCTGCATTTCCTCGCTTCCGGTAAATATGTTGCTTATTTTTTAGTAGTTTTTGACTTATTTAGTCCATCTAAGCGTGAGGCATTACTATATAGTTAATGCCCTTATATAAATTATATATATTTATGGAAAAAAATGATGAGTTTTTGTCATTATGAGGGTTTTTCACGCTGGCTACTTGATAAATTCTTATAAAGATTTTATCCTATATTATATTATAAATAATTAGAATATATTCAGT
Organism: Octopus bimaculoides; assembly: GCF_046866305.1. Taxonomy (NCBI): domain Eukaryota; kingdom Metazoa; phylum Mollusca; class Cephalopoda; order Octopoda; family Octopodidae; genus Octopus; species Octopus bimaculoides. Next base: position 47,343,223 of record NC_142931.1, on the reverse strand, counting down.
GCTGAATATTATTCTGTATAAGCACATGTTACTGAGATGCAACCGGATAAATTCAAATCTCTTTCACGGATATATAATGATGGACAGAAGTCATCGGACTATGTTGGGTACATCGTGATATGTTGATTCTTGTTTATTTTTATGTTTCTCGACCATACGTGTACTGGTGAACAAAAGATACAGCTTACTTCACAGTTTTGCTGTATTGATTGAGAAACCAGTGGTTTACCGTTAAGTTAAATGTTTTTAAGAGATTAATTTTGAAAGCTGCATTTCCTCGCTTTCGGTAAATATGTTGCTTATTTTTTGGTAGTTTTTGACTTATTTAGTCCCTCTAAGCGTGAGGCATTACTATATAGTTAATGCCCTTATATAAATTATATATATATATATATATATATATATAACCTTACTTATCTCACGTTTGTTTTCCTTCCACCATTTCACTTTGTATTTTATATCTTCTCTATAATAACTATCACTTAAACATTTTCTCGCACGGTCTCTGATAAGGGGATATATACAATATCCCGGAAACAGCTGTAAGACCTATACTTTATAAATGTTCAGAAACTATTCACAGCCTCGGATTTTTTATCTCCTTCTGTTGATATATAAATATATATATATATATATATATATATATATATATATATATATATATATATATATATATATATATATATATATATATATATATGCATGTATAGATACGTGTGCAGTGTGTTAGAAGAGGACGTATATTATTTAAAGAATAGCTTCATACTTTAGATCAAACCACTAGGTTATTTATATAAACAACTTAGATGTCGCATAACTGCTTAGTTAAAAATGTAGATATTGTTTTTCTATCTCTACGATAAAATTATATAAGCATTTTCTTCTTGTTAATGTTTTCAATGTCGTTACGAACATATATGTGTATATATATATATATATATATATATATATATATATATATACATGTACACACAAGCACACAAGCACGCATACAAACATACGCACGTACGTATGTACATACATACATAAATACATGCATACATTCATACAGAGATATAATCTTTATGCCCTCGTCTAAATTGCCTTTAATTATCCACCTATTCATTACTCCAACAAGCCTTTGTTTCTTGTAATTATTCCATTGTAAATGAATTATGACTGGGTTTTATTAGTTCCTCTTCTGTGTCGGATGAATGTGGCAAGTTATCAAGATTACTCCGATAAGAAATCTAATGCGCCTTTCGTTATATTGTCTATTTATATTGATGAGCAAAAAAACGTTTTTTAGTGTCCTGGATATGTCGCGCGGAGTTAAGTTCTATATTTGGGAATTAGCTAAGTAAGGCAATCAGTATATTTCACAATGACCCACGAGTGTCTCTGTTCTGATATGATTTTATAGGCACCGCCAACAGCAAAACGTACATTAACTTATTTAATTTATAAAGTCCCTAAATGGCACGCCTCAGGCGCTCGCTAAGAGGCGCAGTCGTCAACTCACTATAAGGCTTCTACTGCTACAATATTCGTTTCGGTCCTGGGATGAAACTGATATCACTCCACATCCACTCAGACATTATCATGCTATTCGATTCTGTTTCTCTTTCTCCACTTTGATGTGCTCAACCCAATAAATCTGCTATTAATAACTATGAGCAGTATTTTCTTCTTAGAACATCAGCCTTCTGGAATCTGCACCCTGCTTAAAACGTTCCTTCAGGTATCGACATACAAAGATTCGAAACAAATATTAATGACATCAGTCCTGCTGATGTCGTAGGTCTAATAGCACTGTCTCTTCCTCCAGTACCAATAAGTAAAATACAAGTCAAGGTATCCATATATATATATATATATATATATATATATATATATATATATATATATATATATATATATATATATATATATATATATATATATATATATATATATATATATATATATGTATGTATATATATATATATATATATATATATATATATATATATATATATATATATATATATATATATATATATATATATATATATATATATATATATATATATAAATTGATTTGAACATAAATAAGCTGAATGTGTATTGATACATTAAACATCGAAATATGTATGAAATCAATACATCTATGAATAAATATTGGACGTATTCCATTTGTTTCATCACTGAATATCTGTTTAAATTGCACTAAAGAATATGATATTAGAGGAATCAGACATTATTTGAAGGCATAAATAATTCTCATAAAACAAATATTCCCTCCATTTGAATGTAAAGCGAAGAACTGCAAACTTTTCTGAGGTGTTAATGAGAGATTCTAGGATTACTAAGTGTTCACTCAATTTCAAATGACCTTGCATTTATTAAACTAATTAATATTATACACTTCCGAAAGCGTAATTATTATTAACAGTCAACAGGAATGGACAAACAACGGATAATTTACTCTCTTCTTTACGATTGGGTTTAACTAGTTCTACATAAAATAAAGAAGAGTTTTATAAATATTCAAAAAGCAAAAAAAATTCATCGGCACTTCTCCGATGGCAAATGTTTTAATCCTAATTAATGCAGAAAATAAAAATAAAGAAACAGTTTGAAAAGATATTAGTATATGTTTGTATTCTTTTCACATCCTTTACATTAAACATAAAAGTTTTGTGAAATAGAAAATGAATATGAAGTAAAACGAAGTTATAAAAGTTTCAAATAATTTAAAAAGTAACGTAATAAGTTATAATGCAAAAACTTCAGAATAGTTTTTCTTCATTGGAAAGTGATTTCTATGCTTAAGAAAAAACAAAATTTAAGAAAGAGAATTTCCTAAAGGAATTTTGGAAATTTTGAATTAACTATCATGTCTATAATCCAACATGCCAAACGCAGAGTATAATTATATTTAATTGGATATCTACTTGAATTTCTTGAGAAAATTATATATATTTTCTACAATCTTAAAGAAGCTTGATTTTAGAATATTTTAGGAAGCAAGCAAATACTTTTCCATCATAATTCTGTCTTTTTTCTTTTTTAGCAACCATTTGGTATTCATCGAATATACATTACATTCACATTATTTTCATTTATATAAGCATCAATACGTGGAATCTTTAATTTCTAATATTTTTAAATGGAATTGTAATGATATGCCAAGTATACAAATATGCAAACATCAATCATGTGCATGTTTAGAGTTAGCAAAATAGGTTTCTCTAAATAAATAAGTAGCATTTATATGTATCTTTATCTTTTGTCTTTTACTTATTTCAGTGATTAGGCTGCAGCTATGCTGGGGCACGGCCTTGAAGAATTTTTAGTCGAATGAATCGACGCGAGTACTTAATTTTTTAAAGCTTGGTACTTATTCAGTTGATCACTTTTGCCTAGTCATTAACTGATGGTGACGTAAACAAACCAACACCGGTCGTCAAGCTATCGTGGGGGACCTAGGTCCATTACTTGACCTAGGTATTTTATTTTTTTAATAAAAGATGCGCATTTTTCTTGTCAGTTTTAGTCCGTATTCATTTATTCTCTCGAATACTTTCTTGATGTGTGCGACGTGTTGCACCCGAGATTCGCTCTTTATCAGAATGTCATCCAGGTATGCGATGGCGAAGTAGCAATCACATAACATCGCATCCAATATTTGTTGGAATATGGCGGGTGCCATTTTCCTTCCAAATGGTAGTGCTTTGAATTTGTACAATCCACAGTGCGTGTTGATTGTTAGTAGATGTGTGCAATGTTCCTCTAACTGAATTTGAAGATACACCTCCGAGAGGTCTAACTTCGAAAAAATTTACATCCATTTAATTCAGTAAATACTTCTGGCCTCGGAAATGGGTAATTGTTTGTGAGCAAACAGTCATTTAACCCGGTTGGGAAGTCTGGGCCCATTCTTAGCTTATTATTATCTTTTTTACGTACACCACCGGTGCTGCATATTCCGCATGTTCAATCTTTTCAGTTATATTCAGTCTTTCCAAATTTTCTAGTTCTTTGTTGACCTGGTCTACCGCCGCAAACGACACGTTCTGTTTGGGCTTGAAAATAGGTGTTGAATTTTCTTTGATAGCAACCCTTGCTTTTGTCTTGTGCAACAGCCTAAGCCTTCCGAAAAAACTTTTGGTAAAATTTCTTTCACTTTTTTGTTTCAGTTCATCGAACTCGTTCGATCGTTTTACTGCTTCGCTTACGTTATTGCACAAAGTACTCAAGGGTGCATCTCATAAATTGAAATTCTCCATACATTCAGTGCCAAATAGATTCATAGATTTTTCAACTCATAAATATTCACTTTTTTGGCTCGACCTTTGAACATTATATTACAAACGCGTTCGCCCGTGAAATATAATTTTCTTCCCGTAACACCGTACGCTATTTTGTTTAAACTACATAATTTTGATTTACCTATTTGTTCCCAACTTTTCTTACTCATCATTGTGATATCACTTCCCGTATCTAATTGCATTCTGACATTAGTATTTTCATTTCTCACGTTCACATAATTTTCTGCTTGTTATTGTCACAACTTTTTCCGCAGACAAGCTATTTATTTTTTCTTGTCTGTTCCAGTTTCCTATCATTCTAGTTTTGCAATGCAATTTTATATATCCTGTAAACCCACAGTGAAAACAATGTATTTGTTTATACGGAGAATCTTTTTTTTTTCAGGTGCATTCCACCACATGCCATACATGGGTCTACATTACGACAATTTTTCTGTTTATCCTGCAACATTTTATTTGTCTTCCGACTTTTTTGCACTTGGCCGTTGAATTTCTTCCATGTCATTCCTTAATTCTAATATCTTGTCACACTCTTCCGACAGTTTCTGCAATTTCCAGTTCATTTCCCGTTTTGATAGAATATCCGTTCGGATTTCTGCATCCCATCTATATGTCAATCGTTATCTATATGTCAATCTATATGTCAATCGTTGTTCAAAAATCAAAACTTGAAAGAATCTAGAGTAAGCGTATCTAGACTAAATCTCTAACATTCTTTGCTGAGTCTATCTGTGTAAGTAGTGATGTCTTCATCTTCGCTCTTTTCTATATTTAAACATCTCCATCTAGTATTCAACAGTGAGCTCTTTCCATTAAGCATTTTGCACAAAATGACAACTGGTTACAAACTGTGAAATGTATGTCCGACGCATTTTTTAGCAATTTGAAGTTACTATACTTCTCATGCTCTGGTGTCGTTAGCTTTCTTAAAACTACACTCGTTTTCATTTCGTCCGTCTAATCCTGAAATTTCTTTTCAAAAATTTGTTGAAATCTTCGAAGGTAAGCCTCGAAGGTTACTCCTTCTTTGGTGTCATATTTGAATTCGTTTATGGAATTTGCTACACATTCAGGTGAAAATGTATTCTACGGTTTGGTTATCAACCTCATTAGTTGCAACATTTGCTGCTGAAATCTTTGATGTTGTTCTTGTTCTTCCTCGAGTTGTTGCTGATGTTGTAGCTCAACTATCCTGGCTAACAAATCTTCCATACTTTACGATTTTCATAAGTTTGCAAACAAGATTTTTGTTTCTTTTTTGTCGAGGTATTTAATTCTCCACGTGAATTAGTTTAACTCTCTGTGAGATTTTCTTTTTCACTCCGCGTAAATGTGTTTTTCTTCGTCGCCACTGATGTAAAGCCGTCTTTTGCCACTGTTGTATCTGTCTTTTGACGACCGTTGTCACTCTGACAGATACTTTTATATTCTGAAGTCGTCGATATGATGGTTCTCTCTGGCACTGTATGACCTCCAGTCGTACTGTGTTATTGGAGGCGCAATGGCCCAGTGGTTAGTGCAGCGGACTCGCGGTCATAGGATCGCAGTTTCGATTCTAAGACCTGGCGTTGTGATTGTTTATTGAGAGAAAACACCTAAAAGCTCCACGAGGCTCCGGCAGGGGATGGTGGCGAACTCTGCTGTACTCTTTCACCACAACTTTCTCTTACTTCCTGTTTCTGTTGTGCCTGTAATTCAAAGGGTCAGCCTTCTCACACTGTGTCATGCTGAATATCCCCAAGAACTAAGTTAAGGGTACACGTGTCTGTGGTGTGCTCAGCCACTTGCACGTTAATTTCACAAGCAAGCTATTCCGTTGATCGGATCAACTGGAACCCTCGACGTCGTAAGCGACGGAGTGCCAACAACAACAACAGTGTTATTATCCTCAAAAGGTTGGATCGATATAACGTCAACTCAGTATCACAGTATAGTTACTATATCAGCACAGGCACGACTATCAACACAGTCTACACACACTTTCGACCTGCCTAGTACCACTTTTTACCGGGAGGGGTGTACAGTTTCACTATAGAACAGTACACTAGCGTTGCAAACTATTAGAAGTATGGACAGAGATTCGTTTTTCGACCCATATAAAGATAATAACGGACGATGATTGGTCTGTAGACGAAACTTTCTACCGTGGAAAACATAATGAGATTTTTTATGGCAAAATTAATCGCTAGACCCTCTGTTTCACTTTGGTTGTAATTTTTTTCTGCATGTAGTAACGAACGTGAGGCATGAACCGCAGCCTTCCTATTACCATCTTTATATTTACGTGGAATTACTGCTCCAATACCTCACAGAGGCATCTGAAGCTACTACAACTTCAACTGCAGGATTAAAATATGCTCAAAACAAATCATATGTTAATTTTTAAAAAATCTCTTCGAAAGCTTTCTGACAAGTTTCAGACCAATTCCAATTTACTCCTTTTTTTTAGTAGATTATTTAGTGGAGTTTTTAACTTATGCATATTTGGTATATAAATCAGATAATACTTTGCAAGTCCCCAAATAATATAGATATAATTGTCCGAAGGAACATAATTTTAATCGCATCTGCTCCCGCTGGATCTGGTCGACGTCCATTTTTATCAATGATTTGTCCTAAATATTTAATTTGAAGTGAAAAAAATTCACACTTCTCCTCACTCAAAGTGAAGCCGTAATCCCTTATTTTCTCCGAGCACATATTTTACGTGCTCGATCAAGGGGTTCACTTTTAATTACTATATCATCCAGGTAGGCCGTCGTGAAGTCGAAGTCACACTCTGCAAGCATCGTATCCCTCACTTGTTGAAATATAGCCAGAGCAACGTATATGCTAAACAGAAGCCGGTTAAATTTGTACAGACCTTTATGTGCATCGATTGTTAGGAGCTTAGCACATTCGTCTGCCACTTACATCTGTACGCAAGCTTCAGACAGATCTAATTTTGAGAACAGTTTACCACCATTTAGTTAAGGGATTTCCTATGGGATAGATAATAAGTAGTTATATTGTTTTAAACAGTCGTTTAGTCGAGAAATTTGCACAAACACGTATTTTATTGTTCTTCTTTGTAACGTATACAGTTGGACTCACCCAATCTGAGTAATCGATCTTTTCAGTCACTCCCAACTTTTTTTCCAGTCTGTCTAATTCTTTATTTACGTGTTCCAATGTTACAAACGATGCATTACGTTTGGGCTTGAAAACTGGTAATGTATTCTCTTTCATCTGAGATTTGGTTTTGAATTTAGTGCACCGACCCAACTTGTCCGAGAAAAAAACTGGGAACAACCGTTACACGTCATTTTAAAATTTTCTGACACTCTATTTGAACTGGCGCACGACTCCATTACACTTTTACAAAAATTATTTATGAGTAAATCCTATTCGTCGAACAGTTCCACCCTGTCAGTTCCATAAAGGTTATTTGTATTTTTAATACATAAGCTTTCAGTTTTATAGTCATACCGTGAAGTAGAACGCTATGAATAATTTTGCTTTTAAAAATTAATTTAATCCCCAACACGCCACGGGCAATTTTTGAAGTTTTCTGTAGTGTAGTTTTCCTGATTTTTTTCCCACGTGTTTTCATTAATTAAACTAATGTCACTTCCTGTATTTAATTGTAATTTTACATTTGTATTATTAATTTTTACGTACACAAATTTCGTTTGAGTCTCGTTCTTATTTCTTGTCACCGATAAACTCTTTACGTGATTTTTTTCTGTTGAACAGATTTTTAGGTTTTGTTTTACAGTGGGATTTTTTTAATGATCTATCGTATAGAACTTGAAGCATTGCGATTTTTATAAGGACAGTCGAATCTGTAGTGTAATTCTCCACATCGAAAACATAGGTTAGTTTTTCTGCTTTTCATTACTTACTTTCGGTCATACCTATTGTATATGTAAGCAGTTTCTTATTTCAATTGTATATGTAAGCAGTTTCTTATTTCAATTTGTTCCGTATCGTGCCTTAGGTTTATTGTTCTCTGGCATTCCTCAGATAGTTCTTGTAGTGTTAGCTTCTGATTCTGCTCTAATTTAGTCAGATTTCGGTTACAAATTTCTGCCTCTTTCTTTACCGTTAGACCTTGCACAAAAATTGAACAGTTACACATATCTGGGTTCGTTCATTATTTTAAAATTTCTCGCATTACCTTTTAACGATTCCACCGTATGTAATAAAATATTCGTCCTCTTTTTTTTTTTAAATAATATTTATGCATTACCAGCGCGTATTAAATAAATAGATTTTCTCCCTGAATATCTTTGAAAGGTTATCAAGAGTTTCTTTAAAGCATACTTCCCCAAGCCTCTTCGGTAATATATATTTGCAGTATTTTTCGTGCTCGGCTGGGGCCAACTTTCTCAACTAAATTCGGGTTTTTGTTTCATTTTGTCAGTCCAGGACCTCTTCTTTAAAAATCTCATAACTTCTGTAGTAGGCCGGAAAGGTAATGGCCTAATCCGGGTTATATGCGAATTCACTGATCACGTTTGCGACCGCATCAGGGGTGAACGAAGTCGATGTATTTTTCACTTTTTTGAGTAGCATCTGTATTTAGTTGTTGTTGTTGTTGTTGTTGTTGTTGTTGTGTCTGTAATTTAGTTACTGAAGCTGGTAATTCGTCCATGTTCCAAAAAAGAACCTATCCAGCCTGGTTACCAATATCTTCATCACCAATTGCTATGTCTTCGGGGTTTTGAATACCTCGTCGCCAATAATATTATGATGACGTTGAGGTGTGCACAAGGGTGTAGGAAGTGTATAACCCAAATAAATATTTGATATGGTTTTGTAGAATAACCTTTAGCAGAATTAATATGTTCACGCAGCGCATACTCAGTATTCCGTCAAATGTAGGTACGATATTAAACTAACACAGTTATCTAATACGAATGATCAATGCTGCCAACATCCCGCTGTCAACTGCTGACTGTCAACAGTCAACAGTTCACACAGTTTCTTTATTTTATTGAAACGTGTTAGTCTAATTGTGGTCACGTTGTAGCGGTCAGGAGCCTTCCACAACACTTCAAAAAAAAAACCATTTAACATCGTGGTGTTATCGAGTACGTGCAAAGAAAATGTATAGCCCCCAACTACATCCATGTTGACATGGTTGCTACATTAAGGGATGACTTTCGAGCTTTATGAACAGTGAAAAAGTGGGCAGCCGAATTTGTGATAAGGGAGAGTCTTGAACATGACCCAAGCTCTGGACGTCCTCCAAATTCCACCACGGAGGAAGACATTTATCGCGTTCAGCACATGTTGATGTCTGAGAGGGGACTGACTATAAATAAGATAGTCAACGCTATTTACATATCCCGTGAGAGAATTGAGAATATCCTGCACAAAGAACTTGGCATGACGAAGGTTTCTGCTCGGTGGATGCCATGTAATCTGAAATTTGATCAAAAGAGCATCAGGCCGATCACATCACGAGAAAATCTAACATTGTTTGATGCAGATCGAACCGGTTTACTTGAACATACCCTTACGCGGGATGCGTGTAGGCTTCTTGACTTTGAACCTGAGACAAAAAGACAATCCACGTAGTGGAAACAACCCTCCTCGTCTGCACCAAGTGTGGCCAGAATCGTTCCATCAGCAGGTAAAGTGATAGCCTCAGATTTTTGGGATGCAAAAGGCATTGAGCTTATTTCTTCAAGCGGATCTCACTATCAATAGAGAGTACTATGCTAAACGGTTGAAGAAGTTACGAACGTCTATCACGATGAAACATTTAGGAAAACGGACTAAAGGTGACGAAAGGTGACGAAAGGTGACGAAAGGTGACTTGTCTAATCGGTTTCAATGGCTGCTGTGCGTGACTGTGGCTTTGAATTGGTTGATCAGCCTTCCTATTCTCCTGATTTGTTTACATCTTACTATTATCTGTTCACAATATCACAGTGGTGATAACGTCATATCTACTGTTGATGAGTTTTTGAGTAACATGATAAAATATTCTTCACCAGTGGAGTCTAAGTAATGCAAAGCTGATGGAAGAAGTGTATGGACCGCAAGAAGGACTATGTTGAAAAATAAAGCTCATTTAGTCACATTCCATAAGAATATGTTGGTCAGCCTATGAACGTTTCAACCGAACTCTCGTGATGAATTACTGCTGATGCTGAAGCTGTTCTCACAGTTGAGATGCTTTTGTTATGTATGTAGGAATAAAGGGTTAATGACAACCAATGCAACTGATAGTAGTCCTACTATTAATGTTCTTATCACCAGTCACATACTGCTTCAGTTATTACATCCGTGCATATTAAAGTATATGACGGTTAATAATTGATCTAAATGTCTCGATATAGTTACAATTGTCAATGATAATTAACGAGTCTATATGACAACCATAAGTATAAATTTTCAGTTTCGCTGGCAGACATTTTCTATCGCAAACGTATACTAAAAACTGTTTTGGCATTAGCTCATGAAATTTACGTGAATTTTTGTTATTTTAATCAGCACCATATTGTGAAAACTTATGTTTCCACTACGCCTAAGCCTGTACGTGTTAATTCTCACTTTTGAATATGTAGCGATACGGAAAAAACGCTATAAAACAATGATCAAGTTTACAAGGTACCTCATATTTCATGAGCGAAATTACAAGTAGTCACACAGCAATTACCACACTCACTCTCTTGTTCTGAAATTCTGACAATATATACTCAAATTAATTTGACACATAATATGATTTCAACTGCTAAGCTATCATGCACATTACTAATATTTCCTATTTCTCACTAACAAAGGAATTCGAGTGCAGCGATAATTTTACTTAATGTAATTAATTAAAAGCTAGATTTTTTTTTCTTTTTTATTGCCCGACCCAACACCATCACCTACATTAACTTTCTTTGCAAGAAGAAAGAAATAATATAATTCAACAACTTCGTATTCTTTAATTCAGATCAGTTCGACAATGCCAAACATTATTTAAGTATTTATAATTAAAAAGGGAACATAATATCTTTGGCGGTTACGAACCTAATGTAGTTAAAGAAGAAAAGTTGAAAATAGGACGGCATAAATATATATGCCTATTAAATTGATGATGATGTTGATTAATGGTTGTGATGCTGATTGATGATTTCAATCAAGGTAGTGCTGTCGGTGGTGTTGGTAGTGGCGGCGATACTGATGATGGGGATATATTCCATTGCAGTCGTATATCGGAAACTGTTAAAAATAACATCTACATTTAGCCTGCTTCGTGCAGGTCAGCATTCATCCACGATCTATAGACAATGACATAATGAGAGACACATGATATCCTCTATGAACAATCGACCCACTAAACTGTCACTCAACCTGCACGTAAAGCAGCTAAATCTCCCCAAATTTGCATCTTCTACTAACAAAAATATCAAGGACACCTTGAATAATGTTGTCTTCGATATATTATGTCTGAAACAAGCTAAATGTTTCGAGAGACTTTGATCATAGAACTTCTCGTTACATGCTAAGCTGCAAATAAACAATAAACATAACAAAAATATTCCTCACATAGCAAACAGTATTTATTTGTCATTTTGACGCAACAATGGAGTTTCTAAGATGTCATTCAAAATGCAAGAGAACGTAGCGAATCTTCTAGAAATCACATCCTGCTGACAAAGAAAGCAATAGATAATGCAGTTTTAATGTAATTGAAGTACTATAGATTTAGAGCTGTGCCGGTATTCCAATATATATCACATGTATAACCAATTCAGCTCGCTTCTCATACTGGAGGGTAGTATATATGTTACAAGAACTGTAAAAATATCATATTATATTATACTACATCATATTATGTATATACATACATTCGTACATGATATAAATCTTCTTCTTCTTCTTCTTCTTCTTCTTCTTCTTCTTCTTCTTCTTCTTCTTCTTCTTCTTCTTCTTCTTCTTCTTCTTCTTCTTCTTCTTCTTCTTCTTCTTCTTCTTCTGCTGCTGTTGCTGCTGCTGCTTTGGATGGACTATGAGTTGCAAGTTCTCACGGCTCTGTACCAACCATGCTAGGAAAAATAATCTATCTATATTTTACACTGATGTCTCCGCTAAAATGTGGTTTGAAACATTTTTACTACCAGCACCTCCCTTGATTTTGTTCGAAGTATCCTATACTGCTTACCATATATGATTGAGATTCATCTGAATTTTCTATTATCCCGTAGCAGTAAGGACGGTCGAATGACGCTAAGGTGTGTCCAAGCAGCCATGGAACTGCGAGCCAACTATTCGAAAGCCAACACTGTTTTGAATATCATTGCAAGATACTTTGTTACCATGCATAAGCACCAACAGGCATTGTGTTCTGTTTTTGTTGAAGAAGCTGTGTAACGGGAAAAGATACTTAAAGATTTGTGTCCGCTGTGCAAATCACCATTATTAGTTGTCATAATTAAAAATGAAGATAACAAAGCAGAAGAAGCTAAGACTAATTAGAAACAGTGCTTCCACAAAACAATAGCACAAGTACTTCATATTCACCCTGTGCAAAAGTACACATGCAAAACTACACCGAATCAGAAATATATAAAATAAATTTATAACTCTATATATCTTGTCATTCACAGTCACACACGCATATATATATATATATATATATATATATATATATATATATATATATATATATATATATATATATATATATATGCATACATCTACGCATACGTATATACATGCGTTGTCTGTGTGCTTCTATGTGTGTGTATGTGAGGAGTTTTATAGTGAATGAGAAACACTCTCAGTGAGAATCCGATAATAATCGAAGTGTCAACTGCTTGGAATACAATGTAGAATAGTAAATATATTTCTAATAAAGATTTAATATTCCGGAAGCTTCAATAATTATTGAAGATTCGTTTCATACTCTAGTGGATCAAAATACAGTAAAAATATCCCATTTAAGTGTCATTTCACCCAACTTTTAGAGGAGAATATGATATAGTGTTCAGATTCCAACAGCTGCTATTTTGCTTTCGTAGTGAATTATGATTGATATTCATTTATGGGCTATTAGATTTATTTATTGATGTCAAGAAAGAGAAGAGCAAGTACGACTATGAAATATCTTTACATATATTTAAAACGTATATACAGTTCACCTATATTTACTTTTCATATTAATCGAAATGGTTTCAGAAGCATGCGTAAAGGACATATTCCACATCACTTATCTATAATATATAGTTACCTCGTTGTCTCTTTGTTCTTCGTTTGATTCTTCCAGCATTTCTTCTTCCTTATATATTTAAAGAACTTATGCATTCTTCGTAATAGATTATCTTCACCTCAAGAACCATCTGTTACTGTACGTAAAGTGAATTCACATCTCAGGGAATTGTTTGTGCTTTTCGTTCATACTTCGTGACTAAACAAACTATCTTCCGTTGGATTCAGCTATGTATCTCAAAATAGGTAGCAAATTCAAGGCAATCTTAATGTTCTATGTAGCTGAAATATTTCTTTATATTCTTATCTTTACGCGAAGGTATTGCTAAATGTTGAAAATACGTCGTAAATTCTTCCTGCTACTTCCGGTCTAAGTGCCACACTAACTGTGGCAGAATACAAAAAGCCAAACTCTAGAATATGTTAAACACAAAATTCTACAATGTGTCGCATCTTAGAAAACAATAAATATCATATTCTAAAGTTGTGTAACTTGAGGAAATCAGCTTAATTAGGTAAACTCTTTCGTTAAAAGTATCATATGGAACTTATGAAACAATCCTCAAAATTTCGGCAAACAGTCGTAATTCTTATGTCGTTTATAATCTATTATGATATAAGATACCCAAGCGATTACATACCCTTCTGTAGAATCCAATTTCTTTGCCTGTAAAATAGCCGAAACTATGAATCAGCTGCTTTCCCGTATTGATGGACATTCCTTGTTAATTAGATGATTCGAGGAAAAAAGTACGTGAAAGATTGTGTTTTAAAACGGAAAAAATGTATTAGGAATACAAATAAGTTATCCGTATATGGTTACCGTTTACTTTCTTCTAATTGGACCGAATATTTTAAGACTGAATTTTAATGGCAGAAAACGAATCACTAACCATCCAGCTGCTTAAACAAGTCTCCATTTTACGCTATGCTTTTCTGTGCATTTCGTAACTTGCTACTCTAACGTATCAGTGAATTTCGGTGAGTAAAACAATCACTACAAAAATCCTGACCATAGGGAGAAAAAAAAAAACGTTTTGTATTTACGTTAGCCATTAATTTCGTGTTATGTTTAGAAGCACAAGTGTTTTCTGTCCCTCGAACATGTCTTTAACTATTTCACTTAAACATTGAAACATAAACATGATGTATTTTCACCAGAGTACTCTTCTCTTTGCAACTAATTTGACACTAGTTTCAAGACCATAGATTTATTTGGATTGGACATACGTTTAATCATTGCATATGAGTATTGTAATTCAACGTGATTTATTATATCAGAAACTCACAGTCGTTACCGATTTTTCAAAATAATTGCATGACAATAATCTCACCCTTCATTTATTCATTATATAGTTGTACATGAATCAAAGGACAACGTCTATATAATGATATCTGATAAATTAGATTCAACAAATAGACAAATATAATAAACAATAAACAGTGATATAGGTGAAAGCAAAGGAAATAAAATGGAAAATGTCCTTACAGAAAATATGCATTCATTCTTAAACTGCCACTATGTGCTGCTACTAGTGCTGCTGCAATTGCTTTTCCTGTGACAGGTTTCTATTAATGTAGCATTTGCTATCATATTAATATGAAGAAGAATAACCTTTAACATCAATCGCAGCAACAAAGAATAAGAATGCTAATCGTCTCACACAGAACATGTAATAGGATTTCGGTTCTTCGCGGAAAAAAAGGAAGAAAAGAAAGCAACGTATAATATTCACATAATATCTGAATGAAGATTAATACGTGCTTAACACAGAGCTGTTGTCATGGGATTAGGAACTGGATAACTGCAGGGTAGGATTGCTGGTAAGACACCACTGATTATCTATCTATCTATCTATCTATCTATCTATCTATCTATCTATCTATCTATCTATCTGTCTGTCCGTCTGTCTGGTTATCTATCTATCTATTTCCTTCTCTCTCCCTCGCTCTCTACTTACACACATAAATACATACACATATAACCGCCAATATATATATATATATATATATATATATATATATATCGAATTAACGACATATTTAGCTATATGTGCGTATTTATTCATTCGCACATAACCATACACACCCATATATACATGCATACGCATACAAACACTCGTGTATATACGGATGTAGATGTGTGTGCTCGCGTGTATGTCGGTATAAATTCCACACACAAACATTGTATATGGATATCTACATCTCTGTCTCTCTCTCCCTCTCTCTCTCTATCTATCTATCTATCTATCTATCTACACACACACATAATATTAAGCAAATTAGCTACGGAATAGTCATGTTTAAATGGCGATAAACATTACTTCTATATATGTTATTCAGTTTGATTTTTTAGCTCAAGTTCAAGACCTGCGGTAAAGCTGGGGCACCCCCGTTATCTTTAGTATACTTATACCGCTTGAAACCGCTTCTGACATGTGCCATTTTTGAATGAACTATTTTGCTGTTGCTGCCTTCTCTGTGTTTCCTACTACGAGGTAGGTACATCCAAAACTCTTACCAGGAGCAGATCCAGTTCTGCTTTGAAGACGCCTACATCTAAGCCATGTAAGTCTCATAGGAGTTTCAGGAGGATAATGAGGAGTTGTTTGCCCTTGAAACCTAAGCTGTTGCAGTATTTTGTCCTGTATTCTAATGGCAATGTTAGGGCTTTTTTAGCACAATGCATTAGCGCTCCGCTCTGCTGTGTTTGTAACTTTTAATGCCAATGTTACGTGCAAGTCCTTTAACAACGTTGTCGAGTACAGTATAAAGTTCGTCCACATTCAGATTTACCCTGTGCTATCCAGTAGTAGAATTATACGCACTACCAGGTTGCGTTTGGGTATCTGTCATGTGTGAATAGATAATTGAAAACAAAACACTTGACAACAGGGGTAGGGTCGGACATTTACTTTTTAATCACTCCAATTGTTTCTACACATTGTAATTCTCCAGATGTGCAGGTACTTGATTATGCAACTGCTTCCCGACATTATGAGATGTAGTTGTGCTTCCTGAGGCGATATGCAATTATTGCTCCCGTAATTTTAAAATCCTCGGCTTGAAGAATATCCTATCTCTCTGTCGTAGCCTGAATTTCGTAGTGGTCTCTGAGCTTATCATGGTGTGTTGTCATTGACAATATGTACATGCATTAAATCATCTAAATATTATATATTATATATCCTTCCGTATTGATGGACATTAGATGATTTAAAGCATGTACACTCTGTGCGTAAATTTATGTCAACCGATTTACAAAGGTTAACTTTTCCAGCAATAATGGATTCAAGATTAAAATAGATGTCTTTATACTACAACTTATTTCAGTCTTCGGATGCAATTATCTTTAAAATATTCATATCTCATAGAAACGTCAATTGTTTGAAAAAGTATAAAAGATCAAACTAAACTGTTGACATTCAACCGAAGCATCATTCATAATTCAATAATTCTAATTAGGTCAAATATCTAATGTAACACCGTTCGTTTTCTAATTCTCGCTCAAATTGTTTTCAGAACTTATGTTACTCTGGTATATGTCAACGCTAACAAAAAGCATTTAACCACACTTTAACGCCATGATACTGTAGGTACAATAACTCCCTAAATATTTCAGTTTAACGTCAAATATCATAAACAGAACCTGCAAATCGTTAGTTATTAAGTTAGTAAGCTTCATGAAAATCTTATATAGGCAATATCAGCAAAACTATTTTGGAATCTATCATCTCGAATCCTAAGCTAAAATCCAACTTACCGTTTTAGAATAATGCAAATGCGACCATAGAGAGATGTAATAACGTCCAAAAGGTTAAAGCATTCGCCTTCTTCCAATTCAACATCAAAGATTACTATCCGATACTATCCAATCCTCCACGCATAGTTTCATGAAAGCGCACCAAAGTGTTAGCTCACATAAAAGCTAAAGAAAGTTAATAATTATAATTCGTCTTAGATCAAGAAAATTAATACTTAGCCTTTCGACTTATGCATGGCTTCCGAATATTCGTACAGTTTATCCATTCTTCAAATATTTTATAATACTACATTTCTTTGTATCACCGGTGATGCATAAAACAGGCGACACTACTCATTCTGCACACTAAACGCCGACCTAAAGATAAAGTTTAGAAGAATCTACATCATGATTTTCTATACCTATATTTGTCTCTCCCAATTGAACTATAACTAAAGACATTAAACATCATCGACGTAAACTGCAATTGGGAAATGTTATATAAAGCATTTTAAAATCTCTCAAGACTACTGTAGGGTGGTAATGAATTTCTGGTGAAGGTTCAGGTATTCCATGAACAGAATTACGTGTTCCTGAGTTATACCATTTTAATTATATATACAAACCAACCGATGATCCTATTTATACATTTCGACATTTCGTGTACTTGATTACAATCATAAGCAATGGGATGAACCGAGGCCATGAAAAACAGCTGCCCTAGATTCCATGCAGTGGAAATGAACATTGGATTTTGTTGTGAAGGAAGTTATTAATTATTCCATTCTCTGCCTACACAACGATATATACATATACCTTAAAACCCTACTTGATGTGCTATTAAAACTTTAGTGAAGAACACCTGCCTGTTCCTGTCTTTGCTTTTAAAAGGAAGCAGCTTCAGCATCTTATTAACGTTTAAAACGAAGCTCTTGCTCTAGATGGATACGAGAGAATGTTCAACAGAAGCGTTGCAAAAAATATTGCATAAACCTTTCTCATATATGAATATCTCAAATGCCTAAATGCTCTATCGTCGTAGCCATCGACGTCGTCAGGTTCTCACACACCTCGTATTTCTGGTGGTGGCGGTGGTGGTGGTGCTACTACTACTACTTCTACTGCTACTGCTGCTGCTGCTGCTGCTGCTGCTGCTGCTGCTGCTGTAGTAGCGCCCGCTGCTGCAGATATGATTTGATGAAAATATTTAGCAAACTAAATATGGTCACGAAATGCTAGCATGGCACCTATAATGCCAACTGGAAAATTCCCTCTTTATCAGAAATCAGGAAGAAAAATTGCTGTCAGATTTGTTCTTGTGACTCTTACGTGATATATGTCTTTAATAGAGACAAATTTAATAAGTATTCAAGTTAACTTTTCCATGTAGGTAGAGTCCTTTTGGAATAGCTTAAGTGAAAGCTATTTCCTAATTAGTAACATTTATTCTTCACTAAAGAATAAGGAAATATACATCATATCTGCTTACTTTCAAAAATCACCACCAAAAAGTTCATACTCTGGTTTATGCTTTTAATTTAGATTTTACAAACACAGACTGCTAACATCTTATCTGCATGAATAGTAATGAAAGAATCATCATTGTAGGTGAACACTTATTTCTTAACAGGTAACGGTCACTCCTAACTTACAACTAATTTATTTTTTGCCGGCAGATTAAGATTAATAATTAATTCACTCATAAAGCAATGGCGTTGACATAAATTCTTTTCCTACTAAAATTGTACCGGATTATATCGGAACCTCAGCCCTTCACAAATTAATGAAAGGCTTACAATCGGATGCCAATCTCTAAGAAATGCAAGCAACGAACATTATTAGAGCGATTCTATACCTATAGATAGAGTTAATCAATTTTGGTAAATATTCACTCATTTCAGTTGAACATCAGCCGATTTCATATTTTCATTACACAAATAATTAGCTTTGCGAACAATTTAATATGCTTTTACAATAGAGATCGACCGAAAATAGCTATCTATTTCCATCTCTCTTCACAACACTGTACCTGTTCCCGGTATTCAAAAAATATCCAATATGGTTGCGCCTTTTCGAAACTACTTTCAGCATTAGAAGCTGAAATAATTTATCTCCTTGTAAAATATTGCCTTATTTTCACCCTCACATACACATATGCGTACTTAGATGCATACTGACTTAAGAACACACACACAAACGCACGCACATACGCACAGAAGCACGCATACATACAAGCATAATCACGCACACACATAAATATTATTAAGCAATGTGTGCAAAGGTATCACTTTACACAGCACGTGGAACGACATTTAGGCATTTAGGCATTCTCGCACCTTTGTTTCCCGATCTGGACGGTGTTAAAAAAGTTCGCCTTCGGCAAATTAGCAATGTTGTCTTCCATCTGATCTTGAGTTGCATTTCTGAACCCCCAGCCTTAGGCGTTCTATATTTGTTTTAAATATATTGAGGGCCATTTGTTCTTAAGTTTACTCTGCAACTCAAGTTAATTTCGGATGGCTTTACTTTGCAGCTTTCTGAGGGAGAATACAAGGAGTTGAGTCGAGCCACCTTTCATAAATTTCTGCTGTGTTATTGTTTTTAATCATGTTCTTGATATTGAAGTTCGGACTTGTACTATTTTTATCGAGGTTTGGCGCAAGTTCATCTTGATTTGGGAAGGCTTATGTAAAATAATGTCGTTTTATACGTACACACATATCTTCTTACACGCTCACCCCCACAGGCACACACACACACACACACACACACACACACACACACACACACACACACACTATATATATATATATATATATATATATATATATATACGTAAACACACACAGAGAGAATGAGGAGGGAGGAAAAGAGAGGAAGGGATTAGTAGTCATGTATAAAACTCGAGAAATTTGTTGCAAATGCAGTTACATTGTAACTTGCTTTTGAAGTTCAAAACACTACTCTTCACGACTCTTCTTCGTCATTTGCTATACCAAACCTGCGTTATCTTGCTACCATGTCAAAAGTATGTATACCCATCAATGTGTCTGTCTGTGCATTTATTAATCCAATGTAAGTTCGTTAGATATTTTAACGACAGTCTTTTATTGTAGAAGAGTATACCCTCTCCCTACTTTAAATTTAATAGTATTTAAGACACACTGAATTTAATTATTCACAGTAAACTTACAGGTACATTAGCGTAAAGTAGGTGTCAAGTTGCCACCCTTCACGAATCTTGTCCGTATATTTAATATACTCACATCAAACAACACACCATAATGTGCCAGGTACTTCAAAGAAACTATATTCAATATTAAAATTAATTTTATGTATATTTCACAGGAATTTCTTTCAACTGCAATACACAAAATTTCTCAATTCTTCGTTTGGTTTTTCCCCCCATTTAAATACGATTATTTAGAATTTATACCACCAAATAAAAATTCAACGCCAACCAACTATAATCAGTCATTTGTTGTTTTAGAAACAGCTTCAATTAAGCGCTCCACTTCTATTAATTCGAAAATTTGAAACACACGCACACTCTGAGAGACGTGTAATTTATGCGTAAACACATACACTTTAAAATCACATTCACATATACATCTTAAAACCTTCTAATATGCTAATTAAATCTGTTGACAAATACGCTGTTTTTCTCATATGTCTCTCACCTTCCCACTACGCTAGAATCTAAACCAATGGTTCACAGTCTTTTTCAGTCTGCCACTCTCTTGGTTTTCAGGCTATACTTCAAGCGAACCCAGCCTCACACACCGTATTACCACAAACATAGAGCGCTTTCTAAAACAAATTAAAAACAACTGTATTTCACACACACACACACACACACACACACACACACACACACACACACACACACACACGCGCACACACACACACACACACACACACACACAAAAGAAAATGAACCAAGTTAGCCCTTTATTTTGCTCTTTTTCAATATGAAATTGTAAAGTTACATCGCAGCTGTAACTGCATTGTTTTCATATTTCTAATGTAAAAGATGTATTTGTGCAGGATCAAACAGCTACCTGGAATCAGGCTGATATATATTAAGAAGTAGTCTTTGATACCCGCTTTCAAAAATGTTCAGTCTGCTCATTTGCTTAGAAAGAATTTGGGGAGCTGCACAGAAGCCTCGTTCTACTGAATATGATGTTGGGAAGGCAATAAGGTACATCTTGACTTTGTTCCACAGTGCAAGGCAGTCATTAGACATGTCCTTTTGCGATCAGTTTCAAGTTCTTCATCCACTATTCTTCTGCCCTTGTTACGGAGACACAGGAATTACTCATATATATATATATATATAGTAAGAATGGATACATAAGGGTGGAAGACCTCAGGAACAATACCGTATATCCAACGCAAGATTTAATATATATGTGTGTGTGTGTGTTCAATTCATTCTAGAATCAATAAATATATAGTTTTAAGTATCTAAAATGTCTAAAAAGTAAGGTAAAATAAAGTATACAGGCATATACAATGATATAAACTTCAGAAATATCATGAATGTTTAAAATATTTATTTAAAAATATTTATAAACATGCATAGTTTCCAAGTTGTATAAAAATATTTGACAATTTAAGATAATACATTAACGATATATAAACGTACAGTATGATTTAACATATAATGGGTAAATATATACGATATGATACAATTTGAGATGATATAAATTTACATGTATTTTATTAAAAACGTGTACATTAGAAAAGGATATGTATATATATTACATTAAACAAAAAACGTACAATACATAGGTAATGTTAAAAGTATTCATATACGGACTGTTTACATATGCGTAATTCTGCAATCGAGATAAAAAGAGTCATGATGTAACGTATTAGGTCCATTTGTTTTTACATGTATGTTAACATATTGTATTATGTCACTGTAACCTTTTTACATTTTTTATATTTTTATTTTTTCCTCTCTTTCTGTAACAATGAATATCCTGATGAAAGGAGTGTCTAATTTATAGTATGAGTACTAGACCATATTAATAGACACATCTCAGAAACGGCCCGTACATGAATACTTTTAATATTACCTATATATTGTACGTTTTTGTTTTATATAATATATATACATATCCTTTTTTATAATGTACACGTTTTTAATATAATACATGTAAATTTATAATATCATATCAAATTGCATCATATCGTATATATTTACCCATTTTATGTTAAATCATACTGTGCGTTTATATATCATAATGTATTATCTTAAATTGTCAAATATTTTTATACAACTTGGAAACTATGCATGTTTATAAATATTTTAAAATAAATATGTTAAACATTCATGATATTTCTGAAGGGTATATCGTTGTATATGCCTGTATACTTTATTTTACCTTACTTTTTAGATATTTTAGAGACTTAAAACTATATATTTATTGATTCTAGAATGAATTGAACACACACACACACACACATATATATTAAATCTTGCGTTGTATATACGGTATGGTTCCATCCTTATGTATCCATTCTTACTATAATGTGAAATCTAGCTCATGCTGAGCACTTCACAACTCTAGCCCGTTATTATGTATTGTTATATTAACAATATATAATTATACAAAAAATTACAGCTTATATATATATATATATATATATATATATATATATATATATATATATATATATATATATATATATATATATATATATATATATATATATTGTTGTACTTGGGGATGGTCATATTGCCAGTTTAGCCAATAAAAACACACGCACTGTATATTTGGTGTTAATTTGCTTCAGCTTTATATTACATTAATCTTAATCTTATTTCGGCCAGAGTTCTTTCGTCACACTTCTGTGACCTCATCAGTGGTCCTTTGTTTCCTTCCTTCTTATGTGTGTCTCACCTTGCTAACTATCAGCCATTTTGTATTTTGTATTCCTATTGTATGTGTCTACGCATGCGTGTCCTTCAATGTGTCTGTGTCTTTTGTAAGTGCATGTATGTATTGGGAGTGTCTGTATCACCTATATACTCTGTTAATACGTGTTCGTTTGTATTTGTTTTTATTTATTTATTTGTTCATGTGTGTGATCTTTTTTTTGTTTAATTAAATTTTGTTAACGTATGTAGTATTTAATTCCATTTGTTTATCTATGTATTGTATTATACGTTGTTCATATTATTATTGGTTTATGGGTAACATGTTGTCACATGCTGTGGTTTGTGGTTTGTTAGTGGTGTGTGTTAGTGTTCCATTCTAGTTTCCTATTCAGGCTAGGTTTCTCAGCCATAAAGAAAGGATCAGGGTATACAAAGGAGCTATGAAGAAGTTTGAAACAATCAAACGCAACGATAGGAATGGGATTTGCCCACTCTATGGGAGCAAATCATGGAACACCATAGAAAGGACTAAGAAGAAAATAGGGAAGGCAAGCTCATGGTACGATAGCCACAAGTACCAGAGCGTCATGTTCGTCGACACCACCCCTAGAGGCGAACTGGCGTACCGCTTTAGAAGGGCCCTAGAAAAACTTAAGCTAATAATTAAGGTTGTTGAAAAGCCAGGCAACCCTATTAAATCCCTTATCAGTAGAACATACCCTTTCAGTAGAACCCCCTGCACTGATAGGAACTGTATCGTATGTAGATTTAGCCCACAAACGAACTGCAAAACCAGAAATGTGGTCTATAGTATAAGATGTACAGAGGGACGATGCAGACATAAGACAATGACATATGTAGGCGAATCAGCAAGGAGCATAGGGGAGCGGGCAAACGAACATTGGAGGGAACTTAAGGAAGGGAAGAACTCATCAGTTCTGTACCAGCACGCTGAGCAAGAACATAGAGGCTCAATCAACAACATAGAAATTAAAATCTTATCTACACGTAGCAGTGATGCAGCACTTAGACAAATTACTGAAGCTACACACATAATAGAAGAGAAACCTAGCCTGAATAGGAAACTAGAATGGAACACTAACACACACGACTAACAAACCACAAACCACAGCATGTGACAACATGCTACCCATAAACCAATAATAAAATGAACAAAGTATAATACAATACATAGATAAACAAATGGAATTAAATACTACATACGTTAACAAAATTTAATTAAACAAAAAAAATCACACACATGAACAAATAAATAAATAAAAACAAATACAAACGAACACGTATTAACAGAGTATATAGGTGATACAGACACTCCCCATACACACATGCACTTACAAAAGACACAGACACATTGAAGGACACGCATGCGTAGACACATACAATAGGAATACAAAATACAAAATGGCTGATAGTTAGCAAGGTGAGACACACATAAAAAGGAAGAAAACAAAGGACCACTGATGAGGTCACAGAAGTGTGACGAAAGAACTCTGGCCGAAATAAGATTAAGATTAATATAATATAAAGCTGAAACAAATTAATACCAAATATACAGTGCGTGTGTTTTTATTGGCTAAACTGGCAATATGACCATCCCCAAGTACAACAACATCTGTTTCAACACACGATTTCACATCAAAAATCTTGCAAAACAAATATGTATATATATATATATATATATATATATATATATATATATATATATATATGTATATATATATATATGTATATATATATATATATATATATATATATATATATATATATATATATATATATATATATATATATATATATATATATATATATATATATATATATATATGTACGTATATACGCATATATTCATATATTATTTGTATTATATACATATATATATATATATATATATATATATATATGTGTGTGTGTGTGTATATATATATATACATATATATATATACATATATATTAAGCAAAATTAAATATCCTGAAGTCTGTTGACATGCCTCTTTCTGGCTTATCGAAGTGTGATCCAATACACTCACTTGAATGTTTTCTTCTGATATGCATTTTTCCTTCTCCATATCGGAGAACTGCAAGAAATCACAACGGTTTATGATACATTTGAAAATCTGTAAATGTGGAGACTTTTGATTTTACCTTGATATGGTTTAATCACATTTCCTTGCAATTTCAAATTAACTCCATTGACCTTTCTTAGTATATCAGCCGTATAAGCAATGATCTATCTGGTGTTTCTGACTTCATCACAAAGAACTGAATAAGAGTCTCGTAAGAATGCAACAATTGTTTTAAAACAAGAAAAGAAATTTCAGGCAGTTTTGTTTACTATCCATCGAACTTAGGAGTGCAACAACACACGTTCAAATTCTTTATGATTCTCAATTCAGAGCAGTTAAAACTCGGGGGTTGAGTGCAAGTGCCTTGATTTTATTTTCTGCTGCAATAAATGTGTCAAGGATTTGTTAAGACAAACATCTAGGTTATTTACAACCAGATGTTGGCTGTGGATTACACAGTGCGTTGTAAACATACAAGGTTGAATGTTTTTACATAAGCTGATGAAGCATCGATGACAGCCTGTCATCAATGGCGTCCCATTCTTTGCTCAGAAACGAAATACTAACTAATTTTTTGCAACTGTTTCTAGTTGTCTTAAAACCAAAACTAAATATTTAACTAAGCATAATATCATAATGAGTAATGAATATTAAACATCCCTCCTGATTAAATGATAATATACAGACATATTTCCCCACCTCTCTCGCTATATACATGTATGTAAGGTCTTACACGCGTGCACACACGCGTTCGCGTACGTGCGCATACACAGACAAACTATTTGCTTACACTCACCTTTAACTCCTCACACATACCTACTCTGTTCTTTACTCCCCCTCCTCCTTAGAGAACTACACCCTCAACCCATATGACTTCAGAAGATACAAGACTGATCAAGAACAATAAACACAAAAGGCCCAATCCTTAGAGATCACTGGTGGCCAGTACGACCAGACTCACAGACACACAGACACACAAACACATAAGCAGTTACACTGATGTACACACATAACTACATACACACACACATACAAGCATGCATGCGCACAGATATAATATCACTTCTTAGACTGACGCTGAACAGCTATTGAAGCGAGAGGGGAAGTCACAAAGTCACTAAAAACGTGGTATGCAGCGACGAAAGAAATTTAACTTACAAATATCCGATTGAATTTTTAAACGATGGATCAGTTAGTGGGTTAGGTAATTAACCAGTTGATTAACAATAATGAAGTGGAATTGAACCTATGCGTGTGTTACTGTTATTGGCATCATGACTCTCACAAGACTCAACAATAAAAAATATAAATATAAAATATGCACATATACTCATATACATATGCTTGTATGTCCACATGTACATATACATTATCACATAAAGCACACATATATACATATGTGTGTGTGTGCGTGTGTTAGAGATGGTATTTATGACGATGTTAATGTTTTGTAAATGTCGTTACAATCTGATTAAAACTACGAGATGTTGTCTGGTTCGTTATGTTGAGATAATAGTCCGGATAAAACGTATGTCATAATACTATTCAGTTTTGTGTTGGTCGGCCTCTCATATTACTTCACCTGATGGTTCTATATTGTGAATGCTGACCCTAACTTCGAGTATTACATATTGCATTCTCATAATGAAAATAATATGCGTAACATAGAAGGCGAGTGAAATGTGTTCGCTGAATTCTGACGTAACATGTTTGCAATATTTTTATTCAAGGTGTACAGCTAGTCCTCATCGAAACAAAATAATCATTCTATATTCTTCGTTATCGTTATGAGATAGATACCATTATACTTTCCTTCGTTAAATTTTCTTCGATAAGACTTGAACACTCGCTATGTATTGTTATTGTTTATTGATATACGTTTCTGATTAAACATTACTATGAACAAATGATTTCCATCCATAATCCTTTCTCCTTCCTTTTCAGATACAATGTATTTAAGCGTATATTGTTTAACGTGTGTTTCGTGTTCCTTATGGCATGGCGAGATTTTAGTATCCTTTGGTTGATAGTTTTAGCCATTCGAGAGATTGAATCTTGTTATGAGAGGTGGTTGTGCTGATTCAATTGTAACTTAACATCTGCTGTTACTCAAATAATACCATGTTGAATGATATACAATACATGCAACCAAACAAAAGCATATATGTTTAAGTGAAGTCAATACGAATCACTGATTTTCAAACACTATAGACTCTCTGCGCTCTACAATGTAGGCGATGACATATTTTTGATTCATCTTTATATCATACATTTTGCTTTAGTTTTATAGTGATTCCAGCAAATCATTCTACTTGGATTATTGTATTTCTCCTGGTTATTTTCCTATTCTCTTTCATTTTATTTTCTTTCTTCCAGCTAATGCACATTGAAAGAAATAAAACAAGAGTGTGCTTTGACATGTTTGTTGTAAATAACAAAACATTCCACGTGAAATGAAATAGCGATAACAAAGGAGACGTATACAGCGACATAGTAGTGATAATAATGGCAACAATTTTTTCAAATGTTAGCGCTAGGCCAGCAGTTTTGGATGGAGGAAGATCGCCGATTACATCGGCGCCAGTATTTGACTGGTATTTTATTTTATCGCTACTAAATGAATGAAAGGCAAAGGTGATCCAAAGGTGAGTCGTGAGTAATACCGTTAAGCAAGTTGGCGAACGCCACAACGATTCTGCCACCCCATTATCTTAATAATAATAATAATAATAATAATAATAATAATAATAATAATAATAATAATAATAATAATAATAATAATCATAATAATAATAAATGTCCTCATGCATTACAAGGTAGTGGCTCTCATGGCTTCTGAGCTTAACTGATTGGTAGTGTTATCATGTACATTGTTGTGTCTTGGTACAAAAGATAGACTACAACAAATATTCTGCTCAATACCACAGATTTGCTAGTCAGTTGTTTGACCTTAACCAATTGAAGATGTCCTTTGGTGGCTGTTGATGTGTGCATCGCTGATCAGGAACAGAATTAGTTGGGGAGAATCATAGCCATGTATTGAGGGGAATTCTTTGGGGTTTGAATAATACACCTCTGGAAACATGGGTTCGATATGATGTATTGCCACCAGTGGTGAATTTTGAGGATCTGAAAGGTTTTGGGAATTAACAAACACGATACAAACTGAACTGTAAAAACAATAAAATGAAACTTTCTACTTTGGGGAGTGGAAAGCCATTTCATCATCATAATTTTTCACATTTCATAATTCATTCGCAAATCATTTTATGCACCCCACGTGTGTCCTTGTAATATACCCTCTATATACAAGGCTTTATGCCGATAATAAAGAGAAAAAAGTTGTTTACAACGGGCAGTTGACAGCGTTTATCATTCATATTGGATTATTGTGTTAGTTTACTATTGTACGTACGTTTGTCGTAGTATGGATTACGATCTTCGTGAACATATTAATTCTGCAAAAGGTTAATCAAGATAGCCATATCAAATATTTATTTGGGTAATACTATTCCTATATCCTTGAGCATACTCCAACGTCGTCATAACATTATTGGCGACGAGATATTTAAAAGCCCCAAAGACATAACACCAAGAAAAGTAACTTTTAGCTGCAGTATTTGAACAGGCAGACGTCATTTTACCTAAAAAGAAACAATGCAGTTATTATTAGAAAAATCCGAAATTAATGAACGCAAAATTTCAAAACTATATATATATATATATACTTATGCACATATGCCTCATCTTGTCGCTACACTATGTTTACTCATTCCCGGACTTTTATGTCGAAGTGATAAGTTATGAAGTACTCCCACAATTTCATTGGTTAGCCATTGTTGGCGTGAGGTGAGTTGGAAAAAATATATAAATCAGCAACAGATGTTTCTCTTGATTTTTTGTTTGAGACTGTTCATTCTTGGTGGCACAGAGACCGAATGCCAAAACCATTTCACATGGTAGTCTTTATATACTCAAAGGCGGACTGCTAGCAGAATCATTTACACGCCAGCCAGCTAAAAATAGTATCACGTTTTTTTTTTGTTTTTTTTTTTGGATTGAAACAGGTTTCTCGTAGGAAAAGCTTATATATAGCAACATACACATCGTCCTGTATTTTGAATCATTTTTATAGTATTATGCCCTCTTTAAATCATATGGGTGTATTTTGTCTCCCTTTTTATATATTAATCGTTTATTCAGGTAAATTTTGTCATAAACCAATATATTGCACCTAGAAATGTGAGAGGAAGAAAAGAAAGTATCCTTAAACAGGCGGTTTCGTCTTCGAGAAAGACAATTATGATTCAAGTTACGGCAATGTTTGTGGAAACATACACGTGCAAACGCCCAGCGCTCAGAAAGGTTCGCACGCGCACATATGTATGCGTGCGTATATATATATATATATATATATATATATATATATATATATATATATATATATATATATATATATATATGTGTGTGTGTGTGTGTGTGTGTGTGTGTGTGTGTATGTGTGTGTATGCGTCGGATGTATATACGCGCTATGAGTGTGAATGTGTATACAGAACACATATACAGAAACTGACGAACGCTCATGCACAATGCATCACGTTGTGTGATCGCTCGCATAATGAAGCTGTTACGAAACATCCCCCTAAACGTCGTACACAAACTCACATTTATTATCTTTAATGCATATGGGTGTAGTATATAAAAGCAATTTAATATGTTTGACTAAATATTGTTTTATATTTGTCTTTTTCTTTCCTTCAATGTATTGACTTATTCGTTTAGGAGTGCAGGTATGTTTTGAACAACAATTTCTCCTAAGTTACATAGTTCATATCGCTTCTGAAATAACGTAAAAGACATTTTTCGCTATATTTGTGTGTTTATGTGTTTGAGTATATATATATATATATATATATATATATATATATATATATATATATATATATATATATATATATATATGTACAGAGAGAGAGAGAGACAGAGAGAGAGAGTGTGTCGCATAAACAGCACCGACTTTGAATTGGGCGACACTTTTGTGCTTTGAAGTTTGAAGGCATGCTTTTATCATGTTTGCTATATCTCTTCGCTTCGAATAATAGCGTTTGGTTTGTTTTTCGGAGTAGTGCGTAGTGTGTTGTGGAGGAGTTTACAACTGAGCAACGCGTTCTCATCGTGAAGACGTTTTACCAGAATGGAGAAAGTGTGATACAAGCAGCTGGAACACTTCGCATCATTTAGAGAAGAAATGAAGCATCCAACAAGTCTACAGTTCACAGACTAATGACGAAGTTTAAAACAACTAGTTGAGTTGCAACGGCCAAACCGCCTAGGCAGAATCGTTCTCGTCGGACTGAGCAACAATTTTCTGTTGTACGAGACAGTGTCACTCTGAGTCCGGGAAAATCGATTCACCGACGTTCGCAGCATTTGGGCATACCGACAACTTCATTACATCGAATTTTTTTATAAATATCTCTATATGCATGCATACAAATTTCAACTTACGCAGCAGCTTCATCCACCTGACCATGGGAAGCGGAGGAAATTCCATGACTAGGTTGTGGAGAGACTTGAAGCTGACGAAAATTTTACAAACAAAATCATCTTCAGTGACGGGGACCGCTTCCAATTGAGTGGATTTGTCAGTAAACAAAACTACCAGATTTGGGGATATGAAAATCCCCAAAAAATGCTAGTGCGTGAAATGCATCTACGAAAGCAACCATGTGGTTTTTGGGCAGGTGGACTCCTTAGACCGTTCTTCTCTGAAAATGATTAGGGGAATGTAGTTACCATTAATGGAGAACGTTAGCGAGACATGATATCCACTCAGTTATGGCTGAACTTGGAAGACACGAAGATCGACAACCTCTGGTCTTAGCAGGATGGAACGACCTGACACACTTCGCGCCAAACGCATGCATTACTACACGAACAATTTCCGGAACGAGTGATACCCTTGCATGGTGACCAGCAATGGCCACTAAGATTTTGCGATCTTACTCCTCGTGATTTTGTCTTATGGGGAATGTGAAATCAAAGGTATTCGTCAAGAAACCGCGTACAATTCCCGAACTCAAGATTGAAATCAGGCGTGTCATTGGAGGCATCGTCCCACACATCTGTGAGAGAATTATCTGAAATTTCGAGGAGCAGATAAATGTACGCAGACTCAGTACAGGTGGACATATGACCGACATTGCGTTCCATACCTAAACAGGATACATAACCCATTAGAAATACGCAAAAAATAACCATGTTTATAAGAATACGTTTTAATTATTCACCTTTCAAATTCGGTGTCCTTTATGGAACACTATGTGTATATACTTTATTCACATTATTTGCATTTGACGGATATACCCTCCAGTCTTCATCAGGTGTCTTGGGGAAATTTCGAACCTGCGTTCTCATTCCTATGGTATTTTTCGATGTTATTATTATCATTATTATTATTCAGGTCACTACTTGGAATGGAACTCGTAATCTAGGTGTTAGTAGCCTGCGCTCTTAAGCACTACGCCATATGCCCGTAGGCAAGTGTGCGTCTGTGTGTGTATGCATGATAGGTCGAAACGATCGTTGTGAACAATAAAGTTTCGTATATTCGATCTTCCATGTCTATCATTTCTTATATACACAGCGAACACTGATGAATTGGTAAAGTAGATCAAGCAACAAGTGTTAAAAAAATATCTATACATGCATATATTACGGTGCATGGCCTAGTGGCTAGGGTGTTGTAATCACTATTGAAAGATCAAGGTTTCAATTCCTAGATCGAGTGGTGCGTTGTGTTCTTGAGCAAAACGCTTCACCTTACGTTGCTCTGTGATCACATAGACACGTGACGCGTGGTACTCAGTGTACCTGTTCAGGCAACGGCGGTTTGATGGAAGTAATGTGTAGCGCGAACGGTCGATCACTATAAATAAATCATTTATGCACGTCGTTCGGCAAACACTCATACGTCGTTTTCGATGGGAGAGTTCATCATCATCATATATATATATATATATATATATATATATATATATATATATATATATATATATATATATATATATATATATATATATATATATATATATATATATATATATATATATATATAAATTTAAAGAATGGAGTAAACGCATATTATAACTGCATAATTTTATTCCGACATGTGTTTCGAAGAATTACAATTTATGCGATCCATAGGAATCGGCGATGTTAAAAATGTAAACTTCTCCTCAGGGAAAAGTATGGGAACCAGCTTAAACGTAAGACATTATGATTTAATATGAGAACTATAGTTGGAGAAGGTTATAACGTAATTCATTTGAAAAAACCGTTGGAGGTTAGGACGCTACCAGATAGTGCGCTGGACAAGAAAGGAAGAAAAGAAAGGAAAAAGAAAAAATGTGGAAAGAAAATTCAGAGTGTAGAATTAGAAGACGATAGGATGATATAAATCCGATAAAAATTGGAGAGGAATGTTATATAATAAAAAGGTATTATAAATGGGGTTAATCTTGTGTTGCTACAAAAATATTGAATGTATGTAATCATTTATACTTTTGTGTATGCGCATATATACACAAACAAACACACATATACTCGAATATATACATATATGCATATCTATATACACACCTACGTACAAACTCACGCATACACACATATATATACATACATACACACACATATATACATATATAGATATATATATAAGCACATACATAAACACACATGCATACATAAACGTGCAAACACACACACACACACACACACACACACACACAAATATATATATATATATATATATATATATATATATATATATATATATACATATATATACATATATATATATACATATACATACATATACATACATATACACACATACATATCCACACATACACACATATATGTATATATATATAAATATATAAACATATCTGTGCACATTAACATACATGCATCCAACCAAGCATATATACATACATATTTATATATATATTTTTTAATAAATAATAACAACAAAAAAAAAATATATATATATATATATATATATATATATATATATATATATATAATGATTATGAAGTCTCCCATTGAAACATATATATATAATATATATATATGTACTTATGGAAGAATTTTTCCTTCTGAGTTTATAGGTCATTCATAATATCATAACAATTTCTACATAAACACGACATAAACTTATCCAGCATTACTGCCACTTTCTACTTCTGTTTCTATTACCGTCGCCAACACATTTATCGTTACTTACACAGAACAACACTGTACTTATTACTGCAATCGGAAAATATGGTATGAACTACAACAGTTGTAACACCACAAAGAGCAACATGAAATACATACTACAATAAGATACTTCTAAATCAGCGCCAATATCACTGCCTAGAACACTTGGTGTTGTCAAAAGTGGATTACTATAAAAGCAAAAATAAAACCAAATATTACTGCAAGGAGAGCTAATTGGTCGCCGACTTTCTGCCTGATAGGCCAAATAATTGTTTGTATCACAGACATTGTGTCTAAGGAGTTAATAGAAAACAATGTTAAACTTGTCTATATGCCACTAATTCTGTGTCTGCAGCGTGAATTCTCGTCTAATCCGTCTTGGCCGCCGATTCAATTATCATTCTTGTAAGATTATATATTGGGTAGAATGAGAGAGCGAATAAATATTAATTTAGTTGAGGGCGGTATACATGCTTATGTCTTTGAATATATGTGTACATATGTGATACGTTTTCCTATGTGAGTGAGTTTGTGTTGAGCGTGTAGTGTCGTTTGTGTGCATCTGTGTACGTTAAAGAGTACACAATACGTGTCTGTAATTGTATGAATATCCGTATTTATGCGTACGTGTAAGTAGGTGTATGTACGTGCATTAACTTCGATAAGAGCGATTATTCTCGAAAAATCACTTCAGTATAATTTAAGTGTAAGATATGTAATAATATTACATTTATCTTATACGACATATAAGCACGTTGTGTAAATATTAAAAGAGGCATTTCATGCTCACATACATTGATACAGGAACATTTATATATATATATATATATATATACATATATATATATATATACATATATATATATATATATATATATGTGTGTGTGTGTGTGTGTGTGTGTAAGCATGCATATATGTATATTCGCGTGTGTATTTATGTCTGTGCCTACGTCTTTCTATAAGTATGGTTTCTTTTTAAAAGGACAGTATTATTGGATTTAATATATTGTGACAAATCTCCTTTTGGAAAGTTATCTATACAAGACTTTATGCCAATTCTTCTTTCTATTATTTTTTTTTAATGCTATTAAGATCCAACTAGGATAGTAAGAAGTGATTGTACTTAAGATGTCAGTGGGATATTGATAAAGCACGTTAGATTAACTGAGAATACTGAATCATATATCACGCCAATCCACTGAAGAAAATATAGTGTTTTTTTTTTTTACATAATACTATAAAACGAACTAATACATGTGTGCGTATGTGTACATGTGAGTATCATGAAGCGCATATGGGTATTGGGTGCATCTACAATCAAATAGATAAGACAACAATTGATATAAACACGCATGCGCACTCACACACGGAAGCACACATACAAGTATTTCCTCTCACTTTTCTTTGTTTTCTTCATTGAACAGCAGTCATGCTGGTGCAAGTTTTGTAGGGAAATGTTGATCAAATGGGCCATAGTAAATATAAGTATTCCTTAAATAACTGTAGTTCTTTGTTGGAACATGTATCAAAGGGACAGATACATACATAAAGAATCATATAGATACACGTACTCACACTTTATCTATCTATATATATATATATATATATATATATATATATATAGGGAGAATTCATACAAAAAAAAAAACCGACGAAGACAAGTGGTGTAGACAACAAACAGATGTATTAGTTTAACGCTCGGGAAGTGAAAAAAGTCTTTAACGTTTTTTGAGTTATGCACTTCCATAGAAAGGAACATAGAAACAAGGAAGGAAAATAAAGAATGTTTAGTGGCTAGCGATCAATCATGGTGACACACGACCTGACACACTTCGCGCCAAACGCATGCATTACTACACGAACAATTTCCGGAACGAGTGATACCCTTGCATGGTGACCAGCAATGGCCACTAAGATTTTGCGATCTTACTCCTCGTGATTGTGTCTTATGGGGAATGTGAAATCAAAGGTATTCGTCAAGAAACCGCGTACAATTCCCGAACTCAAGATTGAAATCAGGCGTGTCATTGGAGGCATCGGCCCACACATCTGTGAGAGAATTATCTGAAATTTCGAGGAGCAGATAAGTGTACGCAGACTCAGTACAGGTGGACATATGACCGACATTGCGTTCCATACCTAAACAGGATACATAACTCATTAGAAATACGCAAAAAATAACCATGTTTATAAGAATACGTTTTAATTATTCACCTTTCAAATTCGGTGTCTTTTATGGAACACTATGTGTATATACATTATTCACATTATTTACATTTGACGGATATTTGTCCTCGTCTTGTTTGTTGTTAACACAACGTTTCGGCTGATATACCCTCCAGTCTTCATCAGGCGTCTTGGGGAAATTTCAAACCTGCGTTCTCATTCCTATGGTATTTTTCGATGTTATTATTATCATTATTATTATTCAGGTCACTACTTGGAATGGAACTCGGAATATAGGTGTTAGTAGCCTGCGCTCTTAAGCACTAAACCATATGCCCGTAGGCAAGTGTGCGTCTGTGTGTGTATGCATGATAGGTCGAAACGATCGTTGTGAACAATAAAGTTTCGTATATTCGATCTTCCATCTCTTTCATTTCTTTTCTACACAACGAACACTGATGAATTGGTAAAGCACACATACAAGTATTTCCTCTCACTTTTCTTTGTTTTCTTCATTGAACAGCAGTCATGCTGGTGCAAGTTTTGTAGGGAAATGTTGATCAAATGGGCCATAGTAAATATAAGTATTCTTTAAAATAACTGTAGTTCTTTGTTGGAGCATGTATCACAGGGACAGATACATACATAAAGAATCATATAGATACACGTACTCACACTTTATATATATATATATATATATATATATATATATATAGGGAGAATTCATACAAAAAAAACAAAAAACCGACGAAGACAAGTGGTGTAGACAACAAACAGATGTATTAGTTTAACGCTCGGGAAGTGAAAAAGTCTTTAACGTTTTTTGAGTTATGCACTTCCATAGAAAGGAACATAGATAGAAACAAGGAGGTAAAATAAAGAATGTTTAGTGGCTAGCGATCAATCATGGTGAATGCCGGACTGAGGGGTCACACAGGAGAGCTAGGAAGAAGGGGAGATAATAAAATACTAGTGATCCCAAAAACGAAGGTGCGCGTGCGTGTGTACAAGCGAGTATGTATGTGCGTATGGAAGAGAGCTGGTGACCTTGGCGTGTGCGTGTGTGCATGTATAGGTGTATGGATGGTGGTGTGGGGCTGGGAAGTGGTCAGTGCTAGTATATGCGTGGTGATGTGATGTGATGTGGTGTTGTTTGGTATGGTGGTGTATAGTGTGGTGGTGTGGTGGTGTGTGGCGTGGTCTGGTGGTGTGTGGTGTGGTGTGGTGTGGTGTGGTGGTGTGTGGCTGTGGTGGTGTTGGGATGTGGGGAGGCGAGAGTGGGGAAAGCAAGGGTGGGATGTTGGTTAGGCTGAGGGTCAGTTGTCATAAAGAGTCAGTTGTCCCTGCTCCATCTACTCCCTTCGAAACGCGGAGTAGATGGAAAAGGGACAACTGACAAAGGGTTAAACTCTTTATGTCTCGTTTCTCTGTTTTTTTCGTCGTTCGAAAAAAGTTCGTTTTCTGTTTTCGTCTTTATGTTTCCGTTTCTCATTGTGTTTAACGTTTTTTTTCATGTCCTGTACCCATATATGCATGTATGTATACATATAGATGTAGGTATGTACATATATGTATGGATATATGCATATGTTTATATATTATTTATATTATTATATGATCGAACGCCACGCATCCTTTCCCAAGTAAGTTTTATCTTAGTATGTATATAAATATATATATATATATATATATATATATATATATATATATATATATACATACATACATACATGCATACATACACACACACACACACACACACACACACACACACATATCTATATATATATATATATATATGTGTGTGTGTGTATATATATATATATATAATGGACTCTCCGGTCGTTAGACAACGTATGAGGATTCGACATCCACATAGATGATTTGTTTCATAGTGATCAAATGTTTGTATACACATAAGCTCACTCCCTCCATGAGATCGACATTATCTGTATAGGTGCAACTGATGCCACATGTCAGATATCGAAATCATCGCAGAGCAATGTGAAATGAAGTGCTTTGCTCAAGAAAACAACGCAGCGCCCGGTCATTCATTCAGTATTTCTTGTGTACGAATTTCCATGACAGAAAACTGTAAGGAAAAAAACTTCATATATGTCATATATATAAACATTATAAGAAATTCTTGTTTCACACTTCCGAACCCTCGCAGTTACATTTTCAACAATAATGTAATGCCGTTTTCCGTATATCTTATATTCTGATTGAAGAAAAGGAGTGGCTGTGTGGTAAGTAGCTTGCTTACCAACCACATGGTTCCAGGTTCAGTCCCACTGCGTGGCACCTTGGGCAAGTGTCTTCTACTATAGCCTCGGGCCGACCAAAGCCTTGTGAGTGGATTTGGTAGACGGAAACTGAAAGAAGCCCGTCGTATATATGTATATATATATATATATATGTATGTGTGTGTATATGTTTGTGTGTCTGTGTTTGCCCCCCCCCCCAACATCGTTTGACAACCGATGCTGGTGTGTTTACGTCCCCGTCACTTAGCGGTTCGGCATAAGAGACCGATAGAATAAGTACTAGGCCTACAAAAAATAAGTCCTGGGGTCGATTTGCTCGACTAAAGGCGGTGCCCCAGCATGGCCGCAGTCAAATGACTGAAACAAGTAAAAGAGTAAAAGAGTATCCCGGACAAATATCTTTCGACAATAAATTCCATAAGTCAGCTGTGACATATTGATTTGCTTGCGCTGTCAAATTCTATTTGATTTATGTCAGTCGTGTAATATTTGTATGAGTTTCTGTGTGTATGTGCGTACCTGAATACTGCGTTCTTAACCTTGAAAAATGCTCTCATAAGGACCTGTGGTGCATAAAAGCATTTGAAAGAAGGTTTTCTGGTGTGTTTTATGCACCACAAATCCTTATGAGAAATTCTCTCAAATAATTAGTATTTTACTTACTAGCATCCACGCTAAGTATGAGAGCAAGATTGCCTTTTGACATTAATACTGCTTCTGTCACTATTAATCATTTTTTAATAAGCCCCCTGCTGATGTGCCACACATGTGCCTGGATAGCCACTGAGATTTTATAAATCTGACAGGTGAACTAGCTGTTTTGGTGATGGACATTTGCTACTGAGTCAGAAGTTCATACATTAGAAAAGGAAACACACTCTAAAACATAGGAGCAGGGATATATTTTGGGGGGAAATCGATTGCTATGCCCAGTCACTGAGTGACAAAAAGTCTTTCACTCCTATAAAAGGAGTGAAAGCCGAGTATCCTATAGAGCTAAGCACTTTATAGGTGCGAAACGAATGCTAACGCTCTAACCGGCCATAACAATCAACTTCCTATATGTATGTATAAATGTGTGTGTGTTTGTGTGTCTGTGTGTGTTTGGTGGGGTGCATAGGAAATACATATAAATTCACACACACAAGTGCACAAGAACAAAAGAAGAAAAAAACAGAAAGGAATAAATGTAGTCAGTTAGACAAAAGAGTACAGACATTGCAAAGGCAGGAAATGTGAAAATTACTAGAACATTACATAATGCAGATTATTCGGGAATTAACAAATTGTAAATTCATATTGTCTGTGTGTTAGAGAAGTGATGTAAAGAAGCCAATTCAAAGATGATATATTTTGAACAGGAATGCAAGTCGTGAAACTATATACCCAAGTTTCGCTAAATTGTTTTCTAAGTCAAATAAAGATACTCTGAAATGCTTTAGATTAAAGTTCTGTCTCTCGGAGTGACACTTTGTATGTTTTATATAAATTCACACATATATATATGTGTGTGTGTGTGTGTGTGTGTGTGTGTGTGTGTGTGTGTGTGTGTGCTTGCATATGTATATGTCTCCTTGTGAGTTTGTATACGTGTGTTTGTGTATGTGTGTGTGTGTGTGAGTGTGTCTATGTGTGTGTGTGAGTGTGTGAGCATGTAGAAAGAAAGTAATGAAAAGAGAGTGAAGCGATTGAATATCGGGATGTTAAAATCTTTTTGAAGACTAAGCCTTCATAACATACATCTGTTTATTCATCACCCTGT
Organism: Octopus bimaculoides; assembly: GCF_046866305.1. Taxonomy (NCBI): domain Eukaryota; kingdom Metazoa; phylum Mollusca; class Cephalopoda; order Octopoda; family Octopodidae; genus Octopus; species Octopus bimaculoides. Next base: position 47,303,563 of record NC_142931.1, on the reverse strand, counting down.
CAATCATCACCCTGTCAATGAAGTTAATCATTTCGAGTAGCTCGGGTCCGAGAAGGCCTCAACTAAAAAGAATGTAAGGATTCCGATAGCAAAAGCATGGCTGGCCCTAAACAAACTGGATGTTGTCTGTAAATCTATCCCGTCAGAAGATCTTAAGAGTATTGTTTCCGTGCAACGGAAGATTATGTCATTTTAAATAGAGCAACAGCCACAAATTTGGAATCTAAGCTAGATGGATCTTACACTTGAATGTTAAGAGCAGTCATAATTATTTCTTGTGGAGCTCATCATCCAAGAAACAGCTGTAAAGAGAAATCCTCCCTGCCTTCAACATTATAAGGGAAAAGCATTTGCCCTATGCAGAACATTGCTGCCATGCTAAGAAAGACCTGGCAAGTGATCTATTGGTACGGATGCCAAATCATGGCCGAACTCGAGCAAGTCGTCGAACACAACCTATGTAGACCACCTCACTAGAGACGCTAGATACCTCCCAGAAGACTTCTGTCAATTAATGTGGGACCGAGATGGATTGCGTGTATAGATAGATGTCCGGGGAAGCTCAACCAGATGATGATTTTCTTTGACAAAATGCATATATTTACCTATGTCTCCTGCAAGTTGGCTATCACATCGTTTTGAGAAAGTATTTGCTCTTCTATACTCCGAGTAAAATCAATTGGATACAATACGTCCAGAGTAGTTCTTCCAACTCGTTACAAATGTGTGTTTTTGTTCTGAGTGGAATACCCAGTCACCAGCTGCGTCAAATTGGCTAACAATGACGTTTTTTATTTGGTGGAAATAGCAGCCAAATCTCTCTCGTACCACTTACTGCGTTTGTAAATGAAGTACAAATTGGCATAAAATTTCCAAATACGCAAAAATTACATTGATAAGATAATGCAAGTTTAATTTGGGACTTAGGGTTAACAAGAATACATGTGGATATGTGTGAAGATATGGAACAATAATATAACTATGACCCTAAAAGCAAATAATGTTATCAAAGGTCTATCGACGATTCTCGACATTTTCATTCAATTAATGAAAATCGCATGATAATTCAGTATGGACATGCAAATGTAATGAATCTATTGTCACTAGACTAACTGTATTTGAACTAACCAATTGTCGTAGAAAATATGTGTAGCAAGCATACATCAATTTTCAGATATTTTCTCTTCAGAATGCTGTGCAAGTAGGTCTAACATATAATTGTTGGGTCATCAATTGTTATAGAAGTGATTGTCAGACACTGTGTCATTAACAGGTGCGAAAATATAACTAAATGTGCGGTTGCATTATAAATGGAGTTTCAAGTATTATAGTATTATAGTACAGTGCGTTAATTATTGATAATGGTTCTTGAAAACAGACAATCTATGCCCCGCTTGCCATACATGAAAAGTATTTCTCTGGTCGATTTAATGTTCGAAATAAATGGAACTTCATAGTTTGGGAAGATGAGTAAATAGTTGTTCAATCAACTGAACTATTTGTACAGCGAACATTTTAGAGTCACATGTAAATTATGTGGTTTTCTTCGACCAGAATCCGTTTGACAATATTAGAAAGTTGAATTTGGCAACTCGGTATTCTCCGTATACAAAAAAAAAAAAGAAACACTGTGTCGACCCGCCAATTGTAAAACACTCTTGTCAAGATTCCATTTAGTGCGATGGAAACTAGTGTACGTAGAAACAATTATCACTTAACACGTGCTGTATATTCATTCACATAACTATTCAACTACTCCCGTGGTAACATTCCATAAAATTTCTGTTTTCACTTTGATACCACCTCCTAATCCTTGCAGCTGTAATTGCTTAACTAGCATGCCCACCCTGTTTCGCTCCATAGTTCAAAAGTTGGGGAAAAAAACGACAGGGCAAAATGTGGCCATTTAATGCAACAAACCGAGTATAACAGCAGTGAAGAACGTTGCTTGTGACGAGAAATGGGAGAACCTGAGCCTGAAATTGATTCACGTTTTATTCAACCAGAAACTACACTCCAGAACGAAATTGTTCCAGAGAACAATGGATACAAATCCTTAGTTAGAGAAAAAAAAACAGAACTTCTGAAAGATGTGGCAAAATTTTAAACAATCTGGCAAGTAAAAGTAGCGAGCTAACGAAAAAAAGTAGTATAGACGTTACATGGCTGTAGTTGTAAACAAGTATATTGGGATGCTGAAATGTTTGTGAAGAGTGGTATGAACACGAGCCAGATACAGCAACGGTAAATCGCGGCAGAGTTGAAGTAAGAGCAGATGTGATCGTACAAGAAAATATAAACAGCTTCAGTTGATAAACTCTGCAGCGCAACATGATATTTGAATGGGTATTAAAGAGAACATTAAGAACGATCAATATCTATACAGAGATATAATGAGATTGTAAAGCTCAAGGTAAAAATTGTTTATGTGGTAATTAGTGATAACGGCGAAACACCAAAATTTCTATTAAAGAGGTTGAAAATATTGGAATTGTGGCACATACTGTCGACCTCTCAAAAGTACTGACTTGTATTTTGCATGAGGAGGTTTTTATCACCAACGTAAGAATAACATTTATGCAAGTAAAAGTATCATGTAATAGCTCCAAAAATATTTCTTCGCGACCGAAGTATTAAATACGTACGTATCAGCCTTTGCGTAATATGTTCCATGACATACATCTTCTTACTCAATACCTTTTTCAGTTTATGCATTTAAAAATGTTTTGAAATGGATTGACTTAATTCCTTATTATATATTATGCTAGATGGTAGTTAGTTTATCCAAGCGTCTCTACCCATCTTCTCTACTTTTAGATCTATAAACAGGATGCTGGCAGGATGTTACAGCTAATTTGGTGGCAGGCTGCAGGACAGCGTAACAGCAACATCAGATCCATGTATTAATTGCTGTACATGATGAGTGAAATGTTGTCTCCAGCTCAATCATGTCACAAACATACTGCACTAAACCAACCATGTAGTTTTAGAAATAGACATGTGACATTTTGTAACTGAGAAAAAAATATTGTGTAAATATGCATGCTATATTTACTGGATATTGAAAACCATGCCACGAAGTTGGCGGCAAGGCGAAACGAAAATACCTATAAGAAGGGTTAGAGAAAATTTCCTGACTTTGGATAGAAGAAAATACAGGAGGATCAGATAATTATGATTTTATTCAACATATAGCCCTTTCAGATTCATCCATCTATTGCAGCGGTCCTTCAGTATTTCTAAGCCCTGTATAAGAACTCGGAAGTTTGTGCATCCAACTTGGCCTTTCGCGATACCCTTAAAACCTGCAACTTTTCAGCACACCCTCGTATATGTAATGCATATGTTACTTTTATAAAGTTGGATCTTCGTCTTTTAAATACAAATTGATATAAAGTTGAATAGAATACGGTTTGCGGGTCTGTCACGTTAGCAAAATAATATCAATAAACTCACCACACAATTCTTCTATCATATACACCACGCAGGAAACAGATATAAGTTGCAATACGAAATTATTCACATTGTAAGGAGAAAGCGCCTGGATCTAGTCAATGTTTACCTTGTAAATGATTTATGTATTTTGTAATTGTCATTCTAGCCAGGGTGCTATATAACTAGATACAGTTATAAACTGATCTCCTTAAGCGAATGGAGACAGCTAATTATTTTGGCTCTCTTTGCTATATATTTATTACTAATATCCCTAGGATGGTAAACGATAACATTTTTTTCCTTGGTCATGACAAATGAATTTTCGTGACAAATGTTGAAAACATTACTATTTTACATGTAGCTGTTAACAAATTTGTAAATTTTCCTCATACATTTTTAGACCTCGATCTCATCTTTATGTTAATATTGTGCAATGTAAGATCTTTCGTGTCATAGTTGTGGCATTTCATTATAAAATGGGATACACATGAAGATACAGCTTTTACACATACAAATGTTCATGCGCAAAGTGCATGGACATTTATGCATTATGTGTGCTATGCACACACCCAAGTGTGCCCAGTAGTTTTTCAGAGTAATTACACAAAATTCAAAGGATTTTTCATTATATGTGTGACTGTGTATATTTAACTGTGTATATTTAACTGAAGGTAATTTCTTCGGCTAAAAACCTTCAAAGCTGTGCTCCAAAAAGCTGCAGTCAAATGACTGAAATGTGTAAAAGAGTAAAAAATATACGTCCCTATAATTTTTTTTTATCTTTCCGTATATTTTTCAGTCTCTCCTTTTTTCCTCTTAATTTTTTTCTGTTGAAGAACGTAACAGACTTTTCCATTCTCCCCATGCATTAAGCTAGTATCTGCTTGTTCCTACAGCTATCTTCGTCTTTTGCTTTCTGTAAATTTGCTCTCTCAATCACACTCTCTCTTTCCATATATATATATATATATATATATATATATATATATATATATATA